>NC_086318.1:418091296-418278796 GCF_036172605.1 Pelobates fuscus | reverse complement strand
AAAAATCTCTGCAGCTTAAAGCACTTAAAGTCTCACTCTGAGACAGCGGCAGGTAAAGCTCTTCTACTGGTAAGATTTTACAAAATGAGTGCAATAAGTACGACTCTTTGTTGTACAGATTCTCTCATAGTTTCCTAGATGAGTATATGTATTCATAAAAATCATGAATGACGCTAATAGCAATACAATTCATGCTCCGGATGCTATTAGTGTGCTGAGTAGTTTTATTCATAGAGTCTACAGCTTCCCTTTCAGCCTCTCGGCCTGAGACATCTGTAAAGTATTGCTGTAGACTACAACTATTTAAATACCATAAGGCTGGTTTTATAAATAGCCTTTAACAAAGTGATGCCTTCCATATAGGATTACTTTTAATGAATAGTACGGAGAGTGCTTATACCATGCATTGTGAACACTGCTCTCTGACATCAGATGTCTTGTTCGAGATGTCAACGGTACAACAGAAATTTCAATGTCAGCTTTTTGCATTTATACATTTTATGAAGTTAACATGTGTCCAGGTGTAGGATAGTATACAAAGGTACACAAGGAAACTACTTTAGCAACTAGTTTCCGTGGGGTTTATTAAACAAGTAATGCTGAAATTATGGAATTATTGGAATTAAGGAACTATAGGGACTTAGACAACTTCAGCTCATTTAAGTGGTCTGGGTGTAGTGCCCCTGTCCCCCTTAGTCCTGCAAAACTAAGACTACCTGCTGGACAGCCACTAGAGGCACTTTCTTGTGGCTAGGTGACTTTCGGTCACCTGACACTGGACACCCTCACGCTCTGAATGAGGATATCCAGCATCAGTAAAACGCCCATAGGAAAGCATTGCAGTAATGCTTTCCTATGGGGAAGGTCTAATGCGCTCACCATGCTCGCCACGCGTGTGTAATAGACCCTCCCCCATTGGATGATGTTGGAGAAGACGGAGTGCAGACCCAGGATCTTTTGAAAATTCCAACTTTAGGCTGCACATGAATTCTACATACTGCTTATTAGGACTATTCAGGTTCTGCTCCACAGCACATCAAGCTTACAGCTTTCAAGGAACACATGGCCTTATTGGCCACCGAAACTGGAAAACTGGAGGCTGCAGATTAAATCAAATACTAAATAATTATTCACCCAAGTATTGGCTAGCCATCACGATTTCTAGATCAGTGGTCCCCAACCCAGTCCTCATGGACCACCAACAATCCAGGATTTATGTATTTCCCTGTTTTATTCCAATGGAGATACTGACAAAACCTGGACTGTTCGTGGTCCATGAGGACTGGGTTGGAAAACACAACAGAAAAAAAAAAAAAGGATGCATTTAAAACAGTCTCGTTACCTGAATTTATTATGCTATAAAATAGTCTGTATCCCTTTAAGATGGTTGTTTTTATTTTAATTTTTTTTTATCTCCATGAACCTCATCTGAATCAGTGAGACCACTAAACTCATAAATATATTCTGAGCACTTCAATGCAGAACAGGCACATCTCTGCTTTCCGCTTTCTGTTTCTTCTTAAAAGTAATTTGTGCCTCTGCTGTTAAATGGCACAAAGCATAATCAAAGACTGTCCTCTGTCATTAAGGGGTAATTTGTGACATCTGCCTATACAATAAAAAAAATCCTTTCACCTGTGTTGTGTTACAGCCAGAAAAGTGTTTGACTTGAATTAAAATTGTTACCATTTTATATTTTATATAACGTTAATGAGTTTATGATATATAGGAAAACTGTCCATTTCTACAATGTTCTCTCCCTGAGTGCTGCCGTTCCAGCAATCTTCGGTCAGAACCATGCGCTTACTTTAATGATGGTCATTCTGCTTCGTCTGGCAGCGCATGTTGGAATCGGACCATCTCTTCTATTTCCTGGAGGGTGGAATATGAACAATACTAACAGACAGTATGCAGTATTAGAATGCTTTATGTAGGGAAATCAAGGCTTTAAAGAACAGGAATGCTACATGCGCCGTTTGCTACATATTAGTATGAAGAAGTAATATGAATTCTGGAAACACCGTGGATCTCGCAAGCCAACATTGATGTCAGACAAGCCGTCCGCCGGAGAGAACCCTGCAGAGCGCTTAGTGAAATATTGCAACTACAAATCCCACAAGCCTCTGCAGCTCAAACACTAGTGAGATATTCTCAGCTTACTCATGTAAATAATGAAGGAACGTTCTACACAAGTTGCAAACCCTTATGATAAATATTAAATATAGGAACTTTAAAGGTGTTTTCTTTAATTCAATATTTTATATGTATAGAAAACTCCCTGTTTTCACTCCTGCAGTATTTGCATGCTGGATACAACTGAGAAAGCATTGGAACATGGAAGTATTAAAGGAACACTATAGTCACCTAAATTACTTTAGCTAAATAAAGCAGTTTTAGTGTATAGATCATTCCCCTGCAATTTCACTGCTCAATTCTCTGTCAGTTAGGAGTTAAATCACTTTGTTTCTGTTTATGCAGCCCTAGCCACACCTCCTCTGGCTATGATTGACAGAGCCTGCATGAAAAAAAAACTGGTTTCACTTTCAAACAGATGTAATTTACCTTAAATAATTGTATCTCAATCTCTAAATTGAACTTGAAATCACATACAGGAGGCTCTTGCAGGGTCTAGCAAGCTATTAACATAGCAGGGGATAAGAAAATCTTAATTAAACAGAACTTGCAATAAAGAAAGCCTAAATAGGGCTCTCTTTACAGGAAGTGTTTATGGAAGGCTGTGCAAGTCACATGCAGGGAGGTGTGACTAGGGTTCATAAACAAAGGGATTTAACTCCTAAATGGCAGAGGATCAAGCAGTGAGGCTGCAGGGGAATGTTCTATACACCAAAACTGCTTCATTAAGCTAAAGTTGTTCAGGTGACTATAGTGTCCCTTTAATACGTGTCCCTCATAATGTGAAAATGTAGCAAACCACTCACTATAGACTAGTGAACAACATATGACATTCCTAATCCTACTGTACATATCGCTAGCTGCAAGTTACGAGGAAAGATGAAACCCAGAGAATTCGAACAGCTAAATTTTGTCTCACAATATTATCATTTCAGTAATGTTTAGGTACCTGGTTCTAATCTCATTGTCAGCCTCTTAAAACCATGAGAATCTGAGCTCACTTCCTTCTATCTGCAAACTGTTTATAATACAGGCGTTCCAGGTGTCACATTTAACCAAAAAAAAAACCTATTCAGCGGGACTGCATTAAAAGGGCTTTCCCTGTGTGATGCTTCCTTTGAGAGACTCAATAAAAATGCATCTGATTGGTCTTTAATAAGGTATTGCGTAACTGTTAGAATACTAGAGCACAACACAACGTCAACCACTGAAACACAACATAAAGAATATAAATAGCACAGAATATAATATAAATTATTCCAGAAAGCTAAATAAATGGAGCTCACCACAGCATTACCTGAATCTCCTCCATGGTCAATGAACATTGTTATATACATTCCAAAGAAACAGAAATTGGATGCAATAAATGTTACAAAGTCTATAAGACACAGACATAGCCCATAACAAAAAATATATATGCAAAACAGACAAGCATATGAGAAATGAAAGCAAAAAAACTAGACAAAAGTCCTTTTAGAAAACCCAATAATAATAAAGGTTGATAAAGGCTTAATATTGATATGCCGGGAGTTCCAGCAGATCATTCTAGATTTTGTATTCATTTAAGAATTTCAAATACATTAAAAATTTAAGGCCAAAGTAGTTGAGCTGAGCGCACAGTTGACTTAGAGAATGTTTCCAGTTTGGGAATTTTTAACTTAAATTAGAATTTCAATTCTAATTCACGTTAAATTCTCCCTTTCGCGAATAACCCTGCTACAGGTATATATATAGATTTTGTACTCATTTATTACATTTTTCTTGGATACGGTGTTTTAATACGGTTTTCAACAAGGTAAATTATAACACAGGTATTGAGGTCATCCAAATATTTTCCATTTTGCACTTGGGTTCCTAAGTAATGTTTGTACAAACTTTGTTATGTAAAATATGTACTATAAAATACCATAGTTACTTGTGTTTGTCTTCATTTGACCATTATTTTAAAAATCTCTAGTACAATAATGATAGCGGCAGAAAGGGTTTTGCAGTTATTGATTTTAATATTTTTTCCGCCCTACACACCTATTGTCCTACTGAGTACACAGTGACGACAAACCTTAAGGGACACTATAGACACCATGACCAGTTTTTGACAAACTGCAATAATTACATTGCTGGACTAAGACTGCCTCTAGTGGTTGTCAATCAGCCACTAGAGGCACTTTCTGCTTGCTACGAGAGGACACTCTACATGAGTGCATCCAAAGCCAGTAAAATCCCCTTAGGAAAGCATACAAAAAAGTGGAGATATGAAACAATGTTTCTACTTCCTTCCTCATTTGCATTGTGTGCCTTGGCTGTGCCTGGACTGAACTGAATTGAAATTTGCTAAATCTGTAATGCACATTGAAAATGAAATAAAGCATTGCATGAAAACTGGTTAAGTTATACATTTTTTCAATGTTTTATCTAATGGTGTCATTTCCAGAGAAGTAATACATTTAAGGTTATCCCCTAACTTCAGCATTAACAAGATTCTCTTTATCTACATTGCTGTAATGACATATTTTCCTCTAGCACACTCTGCCCTAAAAAGCTGACCTCTCAATGTCCCGTGAGTCGAGAAAAAAAAAAAAACCCTGTTCTGCAAGTTACAGAGAATTCAGGGAGTTAAAATATGCAACGTATTGTAGCCAATATATAAATCTACAGTGTGATGGAACAACTAAAGAGAAGCCTGGACAATAGATGAAAACCTGGATTAAAAGCACCGTTACCAAACACACATATAGAAAAGTGAACTATGAGGTTTGCGTAATAAACAGTAACGTAACATAGTAACTGCCAGCAACTGTGATACATTTAGGGAGAGGCAGTTTGTGGGCCAAGGTCAGACCACCATGTTTTATAGGTTTATCTTTTGCACCTATTTTTATTTTTTATTTCTTTTGCATTTTGTCTGCATTCTCTATATAATGTATAAAATGGGGATCACATCCAGCCAGTAATAAGTATGCTTTATAGTTAATAAAGCAAGGTCAATGGAGAAAGCCATTTTGCTTTTTAAAGAGATTTCACAATTATAAGTATTGATATAAGTTCTGTTATAAAATACTATATTATCAGTGGAATTTAATTTACAAGCAATGTTATTAGAATTATCATATTTAATGAAGGTGGCTAGAAAAATAAAGACAAATGACAATCTTTAATGATGCATGTTTTAATACGTCTAGCAATTTATTAGAGGATTACCAACGGATTAAAATAAAAGACTACAACATCTGCAATGAGAAAAAATCCCCAGTTGTATTTTGGATAGAGTTTAATCTTTAAGATTATCTTTTACTTCTGTGCAAGTGTGTAGTTGTGGTTTTATAGCCGAGTCTAAATAAAGATAAACAGTTCTAAGTTGATGAACTCGAAAATATCGAGAACCCGTGGCACTAGATTTAAGATGTACTGCAACTGCCAAGCTTGTAAAAATTCCAGGGACAATTATGGCAACATGCGTTTACATTTATCTTTCAATCATTAAAGCAAACTCACACGTTTTGAGATTTCTCACATGGTGGGCAGTAAAAATTCCATAAATTTTAAAGCATAGTCTCCCTAGCAGTGTTCCAAAAAATAATTTAGCAACTGTCCCTGTCTCCGCTGAGCTTTCTAAAACAAATTGGTCATTTCGGGGCCTACCTTAAGGGTAGCATATCTATGGACGCTACTTATATATTTCTTTGGAATTTCAATGAGCATCAAACATATCTGCTAATAGGACTGAAAGCTCAACTTTTATGGTATACTGCTATTGACTAATTAAGACATCGATGAATTCATTTAAAAGTAGCAAATAGCATTAGCCTATTATTACATATTAATTAAATACATAGTAAGGCCCTCTGGACAACATGCAAACATGGAAACAATGGTGCATGTGTGCAGGGGTGTAAGGTAGATTATGTAAGACAAATCTGGTGTTAGCAACCTTCTGTTCTGAACACACACACATTGTCATGAAACATGATAGAAAATAAAAGATAGCTTTAAAAAAAAAAAAAAAGAACTGTACAAAATAATGGTGCAAAATAAAATCCGGCCAGCTGTTCTCCCAGGTGTTATAATGGACCTGCCATATGATGTATGTGAACTGCAAGGTAGTATAAAGGGATAACTCTCTCCAAGACCTAGTGCTGTTTGGAGGCAGCAGTGGATTGTGTCCTCTCAACATGAGCAATGCCGAGGCTTTGCAAAAAAACACTTGACTCCATCATATCGGTGAGCCTGAAATGTGTCCCGTCTCTAGTGATGTGAAGGGCCCTGGGGATTGCACCCAGCGGTAAGGAATGTTTAAATCTCGTAGCATTTTGGTCACATATTAATGTGGTTGTTGCTAGGGATCGACTGATATTGATTTTTTTTTAGAGCCGATACCGATAATCTGTAAACTTTCAGTCCGATAGCCGATACCGATATTCTGTAAACTTTCATGCCGATAGCCGATAACTTACAGATACTCTGTACATTTACCATTAAAAAAAATATATATATTTCTACACAAAAAAAAATTAATAGACTAAGTCACCCCTTTACCGAGAATATCCCAGACGGGGTTTGGTCAGTGGGGGTGGTACCAATTGATTAAATGAAATGTCTTCAACAGTAAACAATGTGTGAGAAGATTGCTGCAATATCGCAAAAGATCACCATTTAACCCTCTATTCAATGATATAACCCTGCAACTTCCCTTAGATGTAGCCAATGCCTTTAACAATTATTTTGTCAGATGCTCTACTGCCCTGATTGCCAAGCTAATAAATGGCACACATCCTGAAACTACAAATGTGGATCAGGTCTCACTAAATTTGCAAACGCCCAATATAGACCTGTACCTGTTATTGTCATTGAAAAACATCTTAATAATCTAAAAATGAAAAACCAGTCCAGACCTGACCAAATCCCAGCAATGCTGTTGAAGCTCAGTGCGCCGTCAATTGCTAAACCCGTCGCAACTCTAATTAACGAATCCTTGGTGTCTGGATACTTACCCAAACTTAAAAAAGACTGCGAGAGTAGTGCCTATCCATAAAAGTGGTGACACTACTTTGGTTTCTAACTATCGCCCTATATCATTGCTCCCGGTATTGTCAAAAATCTTCAAAAAATGTGTCCATACGCAACTATGTGAGTATTACCAACAATCAAACTATCTGACCCCTGATCAATCGGGCTTTCGCCAGACTCACTCCACTACAACTGCCCTCTTAAAAGTTTGCAATGACATCCAAACTTCACATGGAACAAGGAGACCTAACTGGAGCTATTTTCCTTGATTTGATAATGCCTTTGACACAGTAGACCACGACATTCTACTGCACAAACTCAAAAACTCAGGTATTGGTGATCATTCGCTAAACTGGTTTCGATCGTATGTATCGGATCGCTCACAATATGTGTCCATTTCTGACAGCGACTCCCTCCCTCTCCCAGTCACGTGTGGTGTTCCCCAAGGTTCCATTCTCGGCCCCCTACTATTTTCATTATTTATAAATGATCTGCCTAATGTCTGCAAATCCTCAAATGTACACATGTACGCAGATGACACGGCAATCTATGCGAGCAATTCCGATCTACCGCAGCTTGAGGCTGTGCTCCAAGACCAGTTTACAGAGGTAGAATAGTGGATCGCAAAAAACAAACTGTTCCTGAACACTGACAAAATTGTCACAATGATCTTTGGAACAGTACCTAAATTACACAAATTACACAATTCCCACCTATCCATCAAAACAATTTCAAATGGCACACTGACCGCAGTCCACTCTTTCAAATACTTGGGTATGATGTTAGACCCCAATCTATCTTTTGGCCTGCACATAGAAAAGCTTGCATCTAAACTTTATCCAAAACTAGGTGCCCTGTACAGAAACAAATCCTGCCTAAGCCCTTCAGTAAAGGAAAAGATTGTACAGCAAATGCTGATGCCAATCATTGATTATGGGGATGTAGTATATGCATCTGAATCGCAATCACACATTAATAAACTCAACACATTGTATAACTCGTTCTGCCGATTTGTGCTACAATGTAATTACAGGACCCACCATTGTGACATGCTAAAAGAACTAAACTGGCTGTCGCTGGAATCCAGACGCACCCTTCATCTTTCCAGCCTTGTGTTTAAGAGCTTTTCTGGGAAACTCCCACCCTACCTGAACGCAATGCTTTCCCCGGCTGTTCCCACTTCCTATAACCTCCGATCCAGTACCAACACTTTACTTAGTCTACCACAATACAAAAAGAAAGCAGCCCGATCCTCCTTCTCCTACAGAGCACCGCATTTGTGGAACGACCTCCCACACAAATTAAAATCTTCCCTAAGCTTAAAGTCCTTTAAGAGATCCCTCTCTACATACCTCAAAACAGAATGCACCTGCCATGGTTGATTATATATTTCCTACCTGTTCTATGTTAAATTTTGTATATATTGTATATTAATATTGTATTTGTATTTTATTGTACACTAACTGTAACAATGCAATGATTTGTGGACCCAGGACATACTTGAAAACGAGAGAAATCTCAATGTATCTTTCCTGGTAAAATATTTTATAAATAAATAAATAACAGGCTTTATTATCCATTGCCAAAAATAAACATAAAACTGATAGTTGTATCTATATGCTCCTAAAAATGAAGCCAACAGGTGATATATTGTGTCTCTATATTCCCTATTAGTACAATAAACATTCCTTCAGAATCATTTCATAATTACAATGTCCAAATAATCTGGAGCAATCGTTGAAAAAGGAGAGGGGAGTTTAATTGGGGGGAAAAAACAAAAACAGTATTTAAAATAGGGAGAGCTCACCTAAATTGTCAATTGGCTTTAATTGTAGTACGTGGGGTTATTGTAGTAGAAAAGTAGGGTAAAATAATAAGATAAGTATACAAAGCGAGATAATATTGGAAGATCTGGAGAGATAGAAGGAGGCAGAAGGTAAGTAACTTTAGACACAGCTTAGGTAAGTATGACAGTACTCAAAGGTAGCAATTACCTGGAGGCTTAAAAGTGCCTATTTTTATACATATATGCTGCTCCTTATCCTGCAAAAAGTCCACTTATCTATAGTTTGGACTATTAAATACAATCGCCAACATCCCTCAATTACTGCACCTTCAAGGGTGCAAAAAAATTGAAATAAGTATAATCTCCTGCACCTACACGGTTCTATTAGTGCCTGATACTGATATCTTTTAGCACCTTTATGGAAGTGCCTGCAATGGAGTCTCCTATCTCCTAGTATACATAGGTAAACCCTAACTTTATCCCCTGGAGCATCCTCACAAAAAAAAAAGTGGTGATCAAGCTTCAAGAGAAAAATAGCTTCTCCCTTCTATGACTTCTTAAAATGTGGATGGAGAAAGTGGATTGTAAGGCAAGTGTAAACCAAACCATATTAGAGGTAGGCCTGTCCCTTCTCCCCCCTTATATATATTATTGCCTTAATGCACAGTCAGCTGACACGCAGTACGGGGGTACCTTATTTCGAAATCAACTGGGACGTACACGATGGTTGCTCCAGTACGGTACAGCAGCTGCATAAAATGTAATTCTGCGTTCTCACTATAATCTTTGTGTGTACTAATGTGTATACAGTGTGTTCTAAAAGAATCTAGCTCACATTTAGTTGTAATCTCATAATGTGCTATAAAATATAAACAAGCTAATGTCATGACAAACAACAATAGGCTAGAATTTTAAAGTGATACAATCTCAGACAATTTGAATATTTTTCCACAGCGTTCTGGGAGTGCGATGAAATATAACCCTTACATTGCTGTATTTAAAGTGTTTATTTAATCGGTTTACCATTGTGCATACCTGCATGTTTTAGCATCTCACTCTCTCTCTCCCTCTTCATTATATTCAAGTATGCATGACAGACAAAGCACAAAACTACCTGGATACCTGGAAGTTCTGATAACTAACCTTAACATTGTATTTCCAATGATGCTTGGACAGTCGATCTAATAAGCTCCCTATGGCAGCCCGCTGTGGAGATGCTTATTGCGAGTTTACGGTTGGGATTTTTTTTTATTTTTTTTTTAGAAAACACTAACATAATCAGCAGAGACAAAGCAAGGCTTGGGGAAATGTTATGGGCAAGGAGAAATAAAAAAAATGCGCCATTGAAATCGAATGCGCATTCACATTTTGGAAACATGATTTTACCAATAAAGGTGTGCGTTCGATTTGAGTAAATACGGTAAGTATGAGGGATACATTTCCTTTCTGACAAGCCTTCTTAGATCTATTTTTCCATTCCATCTATAAATTAAATTAGAATCAGAAAAAAATAAAATACCACTAGAAAACTAAATACATAAATGATATAAAACTGATCAGCAAAATGTGTGACTTGCAAATTTAGGCTTAAAAGTATGAGATTTTTTTGTAACTCTTGACAAGTCACTGTTTAGTAAATAAACTCCCTGGAAACAAATAGGATTTACTGTTCAGTAACTGCTACAGAAATAAACTCTGGGCAAACAGAACCGGCGCTTCAATGTTATTTCAGATTATAAAATAATATGTATCTAATACAAGCCCATCAGTTAACACAATCCCCACAGAGTAAGACTCACTGTGAAATTGTTTTAATTGATGTTCATTTCAAACAAATACGAGCAACAGACTGGCATTAGAAAAACACTCCAAACACCATAACCACTACAGTGTTCTGTGCAGTTTAATTTTTAGGCATGTGAGTGGGGCTGTGGCATTGGGAGGGGCTATTCTGAAACATTTTCAGTGACTAACTAATAACAACAACAGAACAAGAATGTATTATATACACAGACTGATTTACTGTTGTTTAAAGACATATTACTGGTAGCATTAATGCTATATGAGCTTTGTTATACACTCAGACACACCAACAATACAGAGCCTGTAGAAAAGAGGGGCGTTAGGATAGAAATGAGTAACAAAAATAGGGACTCTCACTTCAAAATAGGGGCACTTTGGAGGTATGACACGGTCTCCCCCTTCTTAGCTGGAGTAAGACAGAGAGACCTAGAAGGTCCTGCTTTGGAGTATCCTTTAGCTCTCCTGAGCTAATGCAATTTACACGCGCTACAGTGGAAAGACAGGGGGAGATTAGAGAGGTCCATGCGTGGCTAAAGTCTTGGTGCAGGAAGGAGGGTTTCAGGTTTATAGCAGTGATGGATTGCACCTAAACAGGAGAGGACCTACAGTGCTGGGGGATAGGATGGCTAGAAGGTTGGAGGAGATTTTAAACTAGTAGTAGGAGGGGAGGGTCATAGCAATCTACAAAATGGAGATTGGCTTTAGCTCAGTATAAGGGGGATGGAAACGGGGAAGGGGCAAGCTCAGAACAGAGAAGGTATGTAATGTTGATAATTTACAAAAAGTACAAGTGACTCATTATAATATTAAATGTATGCTTACTAATGCAAGGAGCCTAAATAACAAAATGGGGGAACTAGAAGCAGTAGCATACACCAAACATTATGATATAATAGGCATAACTGGAACATGGTGGGATAAGACACATAACTGGGCAGTTAACTTAAATGGGTACACATTATTTAGGAAGGACAGAAAAAAAAGGAAAGGTGGTGGGGTATGTTGTATGTCAACCATGAGTTAAAGCCAAATCTTAAGCAAGTGGAATGTGATGAGGAAGATGTGGAAGCTTTATGGGTTAATATCTGCTTGGGGCAAAATAAGGGAAATCAACGATTGGTTGGGATATGCTATAAACCACCTAATGTTAATATTGATGAGGAACAACAGCTGTTTGAGCAAATTGAGAAAGCTGCAAATCTGGGTAACACTTTAATTATTGGAGATTTTAATTACCCAAAGCATTCTTTAAGTACATGAATTCTAAAAAAAAAATACAAAAAATGAAAGTGTAGGTACATTAAAAACTGGGATGGGTGTTAGTTAATGAAGACCAGGAAAAGGCAGAAATTTCAAATAACTATTTCTCCTTCGTATATATTAAGGAAGAACCCATGGCAATAGATGTGCAAATGATGGCTGCTAAGAACTTGTAGAAAATTTGTAATTGGTTAACTCAAGACAAGGTGCTGCAGCAACTAAAGAAAGTTAATTTAAACAAAGCTGCAGGGCCTGACGGTATTCTTCTACGAGTACTTAAGGAACTAAGTGTAGAAATAAGTGAACCTCTGTTAATCTTTCAGGAAGTATTCCGGAGGATTGGAGGAAGGCTGATGTGGTTCCTATATTCAAAAAGGGTTCAAAATCCTTGCCTGGAAATTATAGACCTGTGAGCTTAACTTTTGTGGCTGGAAAAGTATGTGAAAGGTTATTAGGGATAATATTCAAGAATTCCTTGAGAAGAACATGGTTATCAGCAAAAATCTGCATGGTACATTTTCAAGCTGGAAAGAGGTGGCAAGTGGTGTCCCTCAGGGTTCTGTTCTGGGACCTCTTCTATTTAACATATTTATAAATGATCTTTAAAAAGCATTGAAAGCCATGTTTCAGTGTTTGCAGATGACACAAAACTCTGTAAAGTAATACAATGTGAGCAAGATATTACTTTGCTGCAGCAGGAGTTAGACTGGGGGACTGGGCACTCAAATGGCAGATGAAATGTAATGTTGAAAAATGCACAAGCAACGTATACCCTTAAAGGAAGCGAATTAGAGATAACAACACACAAAAAGGACTTGGGAATTGTTATAGACAACAAACTATGCAACAATGTGCAATGTCAATCAGCAGTGGCTAGTCAGTAAGGTATTGTCATGCATGAAAAATGGCATTCATTCTCGGGATGAGAATATCATTTTGCCTCTTTATAAATCATTGGTTAGACCACATCTTGAATATGCTGTGCAATTTTGGGTACCTGTTCTAAAGAAGGATATTATGGCACTAGAAAAAGTGCAGAGGCGAGCTACAAAATTAATAAAAGGAATGGAACATATCAGCTATGAAGAAAAGTTAAAAAATTTAAATATCTTGAGTTTAGAAAAATGTCGCCTCAGAGGGGATATGATAACATTATACAAATATATCCGGGGGCCAATACAAACCATTGTGTGGAAATCTATTCACAAACCAGACTTTACATAGGACACAAGGTAATGCGTTTAGACTGGAAGAAAGAAGATTTCGTCAAAGTCAAAGAACAATAACTGTACAATTACTGTAAAAACAATAAGGATGTGGAATTATCTGCCTGAAGAAGTGGTTTTATCAGAGTCCATACAGATGTTCAAACAGCAACTAGATGCATACTTGCAAAAACAGAATATTCAAGGATATAATCTTTCTATGAAGGGTAATAGCTTCTTGATCCAAGGATTAATCTGACTGCCACTCTGGGGTCAAGAAGGATTTATTTTCCTAGTTTGTTGCAAAATTGGAAGTGCTTCAAACTGTTTTTTTTCTTTGCCTTCTTTTGGATCAACAGCAAAAAATAAATGTGTGGAAGACTGAACTTGATGGACGCAAGTCTCTTTTCAGCTATGTAACTATGTAACTATGTCATGCCTAGCATTAAGTAAATGAAAATAATTAATCAAATAAAAGCACAACCCATACTAGTACTACTACTGAGTTGTGCTAAAATCTTAGCAATGACAGCAAGAGACAAAAGATTGTCTGCGGGTACCTTGTCTGGCTGGCCAGACAGGAGAGGAAGTCTCTCAGTACATCACCCTCCTCATGTGACAAGCTGTGAGAAAGCCATTTGACCTACATTTAAACCTCTTGCCTGCCAAGTACTTTGAAGAAAAAAATATTAATATAGTAAAGACCTGTAATACAAAGTATACAGCTAGAATACTTAATATTATACTATTATATACACAGCTAAATTAGTAGCTACAGTATACAAATGTATCATGTACACTCCATTTAAAACAGCTGTGGATGAATGGGATAAAACATTTTCCCATTTTTTTTTCATCAACTTCAGTATATAAAACAAAAGCTGTTAAAATTACCAAAGCAATTACTTGAGAAAATTTGTGATTTCTAAAACAAAAGTAGTGATCCTCGCTGTAATATCTTTACCTTCATACAACATTTCTTAAAATATGAATTTTATCTTTCCTTAGAACGCCAAATTTCCCAGCATACATTTCACTACCTTTCTCCGATTGGCTACTCATTCGGGGGAGAGTTATCAAAGTGTTCTGCTCTGAAAAGTGGTGGAAAAATGTTACAAAATATGGAATCATTAATGGAATCTGTCTGCTTGGTCCACTGGTTTCCATAGGGATTGTCCAACTTTACTATATACCACTTTACAGTTTATTACAGCAGGCCTGCCTGTATTATTGCAATGAAGGCCTGTCGGATTCTGGGAAGAGTTAAATAAGGGGAAACACAAAATTTATTTGAAAAATCAATTTCAACAAAAGACTATCAATGAACAACTTAACCTTAACCCCTTCAAAGTAGTTCGTTTTGACTATTTGTATACACCACATGACGGAGCTTCTTGTCTGCTGATGGGGTTTCTAGCTGTATGTTACTCGTTTGTTACCAGTGGTACAGCCATCACTGTGATTGGAAGTATTATTTTCTGCTCATTTCTGTCTCTGTACTCGAGCCAAAATGAATGCTTACTTTACTTTCTCTATGTTGACATCAAAACAAGAAAATGTAATTAATTTTGGATTCACTTTGAATTCCTGACATTTGCAAACAACACTGAACCGTTTTTATAAGACATCCCCCGAAAATAAGCAGTAGCTTATTTTTGGGGCATGCTCGTAATGTAAGCTCTACACCAAAAATAAGCCCTAGTTTCTAGTCGCTAATTCGCTAATCTATGTTCGGGGAATATTCCCCAAACATAGACTTGCGTGATTCCATGCGGTAGTGAGCTAGTCTATGTTGGGGGAATTCCCTCGAATGTAGACCTGCATTCTAGCATGTTTGCTACCGTTTTTCCCCAAAATAAGACATCCTCCAAAAAGAAACCATAGTGCGTTTTTTGGGGGGGGAGGGGAGGGGGGGAGGAGAGGGAGTTTAATATAAGACCCGGTCTTATTTTCGAAGAAAAATAGTAAATAGCTACAAATTGTTAAGCACTCACATTTTTAAATCTTCCCAATGTAGCTATTTATGCAGCTATGTTGATCCAAATTTTGTTATTCCTTCATCAAGTCTCTGCAGTTGCTCGGGGTTGTAAAACTCCAGTCCCCCAGACATAACTGGATTTACAACTTTCCTAATTCTGTGCTTGTCTTTTTAATTAAATATTATTTGTTGTAGTCCATCAACATCTGGCTGGTGACATCTGACAACCTTGATATTGCGGTTTAGTTGATGATCCCCAAAGTGCCCTACAATAACCAGGGGGTGAGGAGTTCTATGCTCTTCTTTCAGCAGTCTAAGGGTTCAAATATATTTTTTTTACAAAACAGATAAAAATAAAGCAAATGAAAGCAAGGCTATACCACTGAATGATTCAGACATGTCAAACCTCATCATCTACTGACTCATCAAATCGCTCCTGCTGAAAGGCAGTGAATACTTTAAAGTTGTTCAGTGAATTATAGAAATACAGAGTCTATTTTGATAACAGAAAATAGCAATTTTTGTTGTTGTTTGTATACCCGTGAAAATACAAACATCCGTTATTAAAAGCTCTGTTGAAAGAAGAATTGATGGTTATTCACTAATGTGAGAATTCAAAGTACATTTTAAATTTAAGGTCAAATTAGCCAAAATGGAAAAAAAAAATTAAGTCAGCTGTGCGGTTAGTCTGGCTATGCTGGACTTAATTATAAAACTCACTTTGAATTCTCTCTTTAGTAAATTACCCTGACAGTCACAAGACAGAATATTTTTCTGTGATTAGAAGGTACGGTAGAACAGACTGAGACATATTTCACTAAAACAGAAATTGCAGAGAACTTAAAAGTGAGTTACCCACGTTGGAGTTTGAACATTTGCATAGCTTGACTATATTGGCCTAAAATGAGCAATTTCTTTGCCAATTCTTCTGAATTCCCAGGTTTAGTACTTTGCTGCTGGCACACCCAGTTAACAGGGATTTTGTAGGTTTCTTATTTTACCGTGACTGGGAACTAAAAATATGCTACTCAGTGACCTGTTTAGAGAAAGAAAAAAAAAAGCAGTATGTAATGAACACCACTGTAAATCACGAAAGAAATGTGCTATAATCTTCATGGTGGCATATGACTGATTGCATGATTAGCTCCTATACGGGTTTCCACATCATCAGCTGCAACCTGCAGAGTGTTGGCTCACATTATATCATGAATGAGATACTGCAGTCTGGGGATACACTACAGTTAGGCTCACAATTCTCTCATCAGGGGTGGCCAAAAAGGATTGTCCCCAGCTGTTACTAACCTACAACCCCCATGCTGCTCTGTCAGCACTAAGGCCAGGCAATCATTAAAGGGGCAATAGATTGAGATCCACCATTTGATAAAGTTATTCACTAAAGTGAGAATTTAAAGGGAATTTCAAATATATTCCCAGGGTAGCAGAACACAAAGCGTAGCTGACAGATAATTTTTCCTGCTCAGCAATTTTCCCCTTAAATTTGAAACTGTTTGGAACTGACCAGGGGATTTAAACTTTTAGATCTTTTAGACCGTCACAAAGACTGATGAACGCACACTAATACACACGCATATACTGTGGAAAAATAAACTCTTCCTATGTTATTCCCAAGCAAGTTTCTCTGCAACAAATGGCTCGATGGTCTAAATCAGGCCTGTCCAACCTGTGCCCCCCCCCCCAGGTGTTGCTGAACTACAACTCCCATGAGTCTTTCAATGAAACAGATAGCCAGGGAATCATGGGAGTTGTAGTTCAGCAACATCTAGGGGGCTGCAGGTTGGACAGCCCTGGTCTAAATCGATACATATAGCTTCAGCAGGACGTACACCTGAGCTGTGTCAGCGGCTCTGTCACCTTATGGCGTCTCTGCATATTTTGCAAATTCCCTTGGTGGTGACTGCTCCGCTTGCAGTGTGGTGGCCACAAAGTGCAGGGAAAGGTGATTTGACTTACCTGAACCTGTGCCTTATGGCTTCCACCATCTTCATTTGGTCTGTCCTCGCCTATTCCTAACTCTTCATCTGGCAGGAGCTCACGCCAGTGTTGTACTTTTTCGCATGTGCAAGAGTACGATGCTGAGGTCTCTGGAGGATCCCACAAGATAATGCATTTTTCCCTACAGCCATCACTAGTGAGGGCTGGGGACATAACAAAACCTGACGTTTTCAAATTTTGTCTGGCATAGGGAATATACCTAAAATAAAACAATCCCCTGTTTGTCTTAGTAAATCTTTTGACTGGGTTGGAATTTCAGTAAGAATCCAACACAGTCTGTATGAGTATGTCAGAAAGATTTATTGCTGTTCACAGGTGCAGTCATACGGTTTAACTTATTTGAAGATACATTATTTCTCCTTGCGTTTGTTTTAATTTTATTTAAAATCAGATTACTACATGTATTGTTTGTTAAGGAAGGTGCCTGTGCGAACAGGATGTTTGCATTATGAGATCATTTGTGGATGGCGAGCCCAAGCTTACTATATGCATATACTAAAGAGGAGGAGGTTTCATTCCTGCAATGTGTAATGTAATCTGTCCTAATATGAAGGTATTTATCAGAAACAAGTCAAATAGAGGGATGTATGTAGGCATTAAGGCTGACGGTAGGCCCTAGCTCATTCACCTGGATTTATAACTAATGCACAAAAGTATATTAAAGAGACATATATCTACAATGATTGGCAGTTGTCTTACCACCAGTTATCCTAATAACCTTTTACTGTATTTTATTGTCTTTATATTAATTTGCACACAATGCTATGTATAAAATCGAGGTGGGGAAGCGGGGCGGATAGGTTCTAAATGGCACAATCTTGCTCATTTTGTGAATACTTTATAACAATAAAACAAACTATGAACTCTTCTCTGTAGAACTTCTTCTAAAGTAATGTATAATCAGGGTTGTGAGTGACTTCAATGAATTTCCCAGTTTATACATCACTTATTAATAATGTTATCACTAAAGCTGGCTGCTAGGAGCACACACGGGAAACCACCCTCTGAACGACACAATTAAACACTACACATAAGGATCAGAAACCACACCCATATCTGGTAAATTTGTTTGATTTAAAGCTTAAAGGAACATTCTCGGCCGGAGCTGAACGCTTCTTAATGTGCCATCGAGATATCGAATGAGATAAAATTAATTTGCAACATTTAGGCCAAAACTTGAAAGTTGAAAAAATACTTAGCAGTTCTAAGCTCCCTTATCTGAACACTATGAATCACGTGAACCTTGCCCTCACATGTCAACTTTCGGCAGTGCACTCAATAAATGACCATGATATTTTAGCTGTCTAACTACTTTGTGTTAATTTTCCTCTTCTCATCTCAAATATCCAAACAGGAACACTTATTAAAGGGTGGCTAGGGGGGAGTGAATGGCAGGACTTTTCTTGGAAATTTTTGCTGGCATGCTGACCTACTCATCGCTGCCTACCAGGATTATTTACTACCAAAGCCTCAACAGCAAACCAGTAAACAACCTCATGCTGATTATTTGCATGGACAATGAAACAGCTGTCAATGAGTGGTTCACTGGCTTCGCTCCTCTTCCCGAGTTGTGTTTCAAAGCTGTTGTATACAGCAGACACAGACTCAAAGGAATCCATGTTTAAAATGGAATGAGGCAAAAAAGTGATTCTTTGTTAAACTAATTTGCATATGCCCACCCAGAATCCTTTGCGGTAGTAACATCACTGCAGATTTGTGATTTCTGTGGGAAAAGCAAGTCTTATGGCTTGACTAGTGTGCAGATTTCTGTTTAACATTGTATTAACTATCCACAGACTTCAGGTGAAAGGGGTTTTCAATCAAATATTTTCCGCACCATAACCTATTTGGATTTTGCTTCCCAAGCACCATCCAGCCTCTAAAGAAAACCAGTAACCAACCTCATGCTGATGATTTGCATTATTGTCCATGAGTGGTTCACTAGCTTTGTAATCTTATCCTAGGTTGTGTTTCAAAGCTGTTGTATACAATAAACACAGACTCAAAGGAATCCATGTTTAAAATGGAATGAGGCAAAAATGTGATTCTTTCTTGAACTAATTTGCATATGCCCACCCAGAATCCTTTGCGGTAGTAACATCACTGCAGATCGGTGATTTCTGTGGGAAAAGCAAGTCTTATGGCTTGACTGGTGTGCAGATTTGTGTTTAACATTGTATTAACTATCCGTAGGGTTATTTACTAAAGGGAGAATTGTCAGGAATTTTAATTCCAAGATAATTCCAAATTTTAGGGCAAAATAGCTGCGCTTTTAAATTTTAAATTAATTTTAAACTTCTGACAATCCTCACTTTGGTGAATAAAACTGTAAAATGAGAAAGTCATTAAGAACATCTTATTAATAAAAATGAACTTTTCAACACCTTTTCTAATTTTCAAAGATACAAAACTGCTATTCACAAAATTATGAATTGTAGCAAATTAAAATCCAAATTACAAAATTTAGGCTTAAAGAGGCAGGCTGTGACCATACCTAAACTGTGAGATCTTTTTCTAGATGTATTTTATAAATTAAAATGTTAATTTGCTACAATGCAGATTTTAGGAGGCAGTAAAGAGCAATAGGGTATATTTTGGGTCCAAAAAACAAACTGTCCTTCCATTCTCTACATCCTAAATGGGGCAATTACAAAAAAGTATAGGAATTTGGAGAATTATCAAAGCCCACAATTAAGGCATTCTGAGGCATATTTAGACACTGGATATTTTAGTTTGTTCAGAAGCAACCAGTAAAGGATCAAAATTACCGTATTTATCGGCGTATAACACGCACTTTTTTCCCCTGAAAATAGGGGAAAAATCGTGGGTGCGTGTTATACGCCGATATCCCATAATTACTTACCTGTCCTGAAGCGTGGGCCGGCTTCACAGCGCGCACCGCGGTACAGGAACTTTAATTTCAGGTTCCAGTTTCCGGTGGGACTGAAAGGAAGTGTGCACACTTCCTTTCAGTCCCGCCGGAAACCGGAACCTTAAATTAAAGTTCCTGTACCGCGGTGCGCACTGTGAAGCCGGCCCACGCTTCAGGACAGGTAAGTAATTATGGGAGGGGAGGAAAGTACACGAGGGGAGGGGAGGGGGAGGAAAGTACACTATGGGAGGGGAGGGGGAGGAAAGTACACTATGGGAGGGGAGGGGGGAAAATACACTATGGGAGGGGAGGGGGTAAATACTATGGGAGGGGGGGAATACTATGGGAGGGGGGGGAAATACTATGGGAGGGGAGGGGGGGGAAATACTATGGGAGGGGAGGGAGGGGAAATACTATGGGAGGGGAGGGAGGGGAATACTATGGGAGGGGAGGGAGGGGAATACTATGGGAGGGGAGGGGGGGAGAATACTATGGGAGGGGAGGGGGGGAGAATGCTATGGGAGGGGAGGGGGGAGAATACTATGGGAGGGGAGGGGGGAGAATACTATGGGAGGGGAGGGGGGAGAATACTATGGGAGGGGAGGGGGGGAGAATGCTATGGGAGGGGAGGGGGGGAGAATACTATGGGAGGGGAGGGGGGAGAATACTATGGGAGGGGAGGGGGGGAGAATACTATAGGAGGGAAGGGGGGAGATTACTATGGGAGGGAAGGGGGGAGATTACTATGGGAGGGGAGGGGGAAGAATACTATGGGAGGGGAGGGGGGGGAGAATACTATGGGAGGGGAGGGGGGAGAATACTATGGGAGGGGAGGGGGGAGAATACTATGGGAGGGGAGGGGGGAGAATACTATAAGAGGGAAGGGGGGAGATTACTATAGGAGGGGAGGGGGGAGATTACTATGGGAGGGGGAAGAATACTATGGGAGGGGAGAGGGGGGAGAATACTATGGGAGGGGGGGAGAATACTATGGGAGGGGGGGAATACTATGGGAGGGGGGAGAATACTATGGGATGAGGGGGGAACACTATGGGATGAGGGGGGAACACTATGGGATGAGGGGGGAATACTATGGGATGAGGGGGGAATACTATGGGATGAGGGGGGGGGGGGAATACTATGGGAGGGGGGGAAATTTCCTGGAATTTCTTTCTAAAAATGAGGTGCGTGTTATACGCCGGTGCGTGTTATACGCCGGTGCGTGTTATACGCCGATAAATACGGTAATACAAATTTTTTTCACAATTTTAGTGAAATTTATCTGAATAGTAAAATTAATGTGAAATTCCCTAGTTCAGCTGTGGTCGGAGTCC
This sequence comes from Pelobates fuscus, assembly GCF_036172605.1. Classification (NCBI taxonomy): domain Eukaryota; kingdom Metazoa; phylum Chordata; class Amphibia; order Anura; family Pelobatidae; genus Pelobates; species Pelobates fuscus. The sequence continues at coordinate 418,257,408 of NC_086318.1, read as the reverse complement.
GTCTATTTTAGCTGGATTTTTGTCATTTGGATTTAGAGAGAGAGAGAGAGAGAGAGAGAGATTTATTTTTAAATACATTTTTTTTGTACTCTCAATTTTCTTAAAACAGAACAATTAACTTTACATAGGACACGAGGTCATGCGTTTAGACTAGAAGAAAGAAGATTTCGTCTAAGGCAAAGGAAAGGTTTTTTTTACTGTAAGAACAATCAGGATGTGGAATTCTCTGCCTGAAGAAGTGGTTTTATCAGAGTCCATACAGATGTTCAAACAGCTACTAGATGCATACTTGCAAAAACAGAATATTCAAGTATATAATCTTTCAATGTAGGGTAATAGCTGCTTGACCTAAGGAGACATCTGACTGCCATTCTGGGGTCAAGAAGGAATTTTTTTCCTAGCTTGTTGCAAAATTGGAAGTGCTTCAAACTGGTTTTTTTTTGCCTTCTTTTGGATCAACAGCAAAAAACATATGTGAGGAAGGCTGAACTTGATGGACGCAAGTCTCTTTTCAGCTATGTAACTATGTACACTTATATTATTATTATAAATGTAAAAATACTCGCTTTGTAAGGATCAATTCTTGAATAGTAGTCTCTGATAGACAGCAGTCAAAAAGACATTCACACAAGTGCATTATACAGTAATGTATTTACATACAAAAGGATTTCACTTAACTGTTTAATTTACTTTAACTACACAAAATGCAATCTTATAGTAGAAATAAATAAATAAATAAATAAAATGTTATATAAGCCTGTTTATATGCGCAGATTTAACAATTCACTGTCAAACAGCAGCATGAGGAACACATGCTGGATGGGTTGGGGAGGGGGAAGGGGAAAATAATCTCCATATTTTTTAATTGGGGTCACTAGCCTCACTGTACTATGCAGCTTGAGATGTTTTTCAAATCCTTTAATTATTTACTTATATGGATATGCGTGTCTGCAGAGTACAGTCAAGACAGCTGTATCTTTATTTGGGTTTGCCGACGCCTCAGAACACCTGCTTCACACCATTTCTTATATAAACATCATGGTTTAAAGGAAGACTCTTTTTTTTTCCTGCATAAAGTCAACTTTAGCAAAATTGGCTCTGGTTCCTTATTATTTCCAAGGGTTAATCCAAGTACCATTTCCCCTTCAGTGTTTTGACATCATCGTGGTGCCTGGACTTTGCATATTAAATTTAACCCTTCCTCTTTGCAAACCAGTTTACTCCATTACTGGTGAATGGGACAGGGTACTTCTGCCATCATAGCTACTACAGCTGTCTGTAGTGGCTGTGATGCTTAGAGTAAAACATTTTAATACCAATATATCATACTTCAAAAAACAAGAACAAAACAACAACAATATTCTACTTCCTCTACAGCACATCAATTAATCTCCTTCCTGTTTAGTTACCTTTTGGTGAATCCAACTGATGGGGTGCCACTAATCCAGACTATATTCTGTGTACCCTTTCTGTATCACATGTTAGGGGTATCGGTAGAAAGCACACCCAATTCTAGATCCAAGGCATGCCATGTCGCATTTTTATTTTTTAAAACAACGAATGGGTTGAGAAGGATGGTAGCTCACACTGGGAGAAGACGTTATTTTTTAATGAATCATAAAAATTACTAGCTAAAGTTTTTTGAAACATTAAAACGGAGGAGGCAATTTTCAATTAAATAGGTATCCAGTGAAAACCTATTACACTTATTTCATGATGTCACACTTCCAGCACTTCAGTGCTTTGACTGCACTGCAAGAGCTTCACAAAAATGGCTTCAATGCATCTAAATGATGTGCTCGTTTTACGCTTTCTGGGAACAATTCCCGGATGCCCCTCAGCAATCACTTGTTCACTTCTTTCCTTTCCTTCTTATAAGGGGTAGAAGTAGAGCTGATGCAAGACTATTTACTTTCCGTAGGCAAAAGATTTTGCGCCCAATATGTACCACCCATGGTGTGACATCACCTAAACCATGGCTCGGTATGCTCCATCTTGGTGTGGCATCACAATGTCCCACCCATAACATCTAACATACCGACACAAACACACAAGCTCACTAACGCACAAGCTTGCTGGCACAAACACATACACACCAGCTTTCTGACACATGCACAAACTCATTGAAACACACAGGTTCTAAAACTCACTACAGACAATCTTACTTATGCACAGAAACAAACTCATGGACACAAAAACACAAGCTTACTACACGCCTAAGCTCACTGAAACACAGACAAGTTTACTACAGACAAGTTCACTGATGCACACATACATACAGCTGCCGGGGGCGCCCAGTGGGAACTAGCACCCTAACCACTGCCTAGGCCCTGGGCAGAGGCTCATGGTATGCAGTCTGGGAAAGAGAAAATGGTGGGTATATTGAGTGTAGAACAAAGTAGACATGTCACACTGTTAGAGAGACCAAAGCAGCAAGAGCATATGCACAGTGTGCAAAGTCAGCTTTATCTTACCTAATTTATAGTCCAACAATTCACACAAGTTTTGTTCCCCTCCTGAGTCTCCATACTTAATTCCCTCTGCACAGAGCAAAAGCATATGAAGAGTAGTAAAAAAAAACAAAAAACTGTTTTTTTTTTTTTTTTTTTCAATCAATGGCCCTATTCTATGGGCATGGGCCTGGAGCTTCAGCTCTATGAGCCCCTATGTTAATCTGACCCTGATTTCAAGGAGTGGGAATTCATTCTTTCTTGATGGGCATTGTCATGGATATACAACTTGCAAACTACAGATGTACCTGGTATGCCCAGTGAGATGAATTAACACTTCGGGCACCATAACAACTAACTGACAATGCTAGAGTGCGTGGTATTCCTGGTTATGGTATCTTCCTCAAATAGCCGATCCTCTCAGCAATGGCATCCGATACAAACCAACGACTTGACTAAAAGAGTAGGGGCAAAACTGATGGCACGGTCTACACAACTTTGGAGTTAGACGGTTAAATGGTTTCCCAAAAATTAGGTTTAAAATGTTTATAAACAGGTAAACCCCTTAAGGTAAGATGACATCCTGGACTTTCAGGCAGCATAACAACTTCAACTGGCTATCTAGCTAAGCACTTTCAATGAAAGAGCTTAAATGGCTAGATATCAGCTTACGAGCAGGGCCCTCTCTACCTTTTGTATTTGTCTGTGTATATTGTATGTTCTCCAATAATTGTACAGCGCTGCAGAATCTGTTGGCGCTTTCTAAATACCAGTAATACATAAATAAATTAAGATGAAGCTGCTATGGTGTCAAGAGTGTTCCTTTAAACTAAAGTGCGTGTACTATTACAGTAACATAAAATGACAAAAAAAGGTAAGTTCATTCAAACACTAAAATATATCTAATGTTTGGAAACAGTACCAACTGATGTGTAACAATTTAACGGACAGAATCAGATTCTCTGTTAATACTCTGAGTAACCTCTCTATCACTTCAATTCAAACGTAAAGACAAAAAGATCTTTGTAATTAAAGCAAATGGGAGCAGTGCAACCACATGTCAAGTATGTTTTCAAGTAATTCAAGTCAAACTCAAGTGCTGTGGTTTTTTTTTTTTTTTTTTTTTTTTTTTTAGAAAAAAGGATCAGAACTAAACATCTCAAAACAGACTATGTTACCAGGAAAAAGCAATGTAAGTTTAAAAAACACAACTGAAACCTATTTTTTGCATTAATAAATCAGTAAAAATTAGATTATACTCCTGACCGAAGTTCTGATGGACCCACTTCCTATTTATATTATTATGATTAAAGGTACAATATCTATTCAAACCTATGAACAGTATAAAGAAGATATTGTATGGTATGCGGCTGGAGGTACTGCTATATATTAAACAGATAAAACCATAAATATACAGGATACAGAGAAATTAGACACTGACGGATAATATCGTTTAAAGTAACACTGTCACTTCTGCGGTCTTTGCACTTTTAGCAAAGACCACCCAAACTGATATATATATATATGCTTACATCAGTGTTTTTTAAAGGAACACTATTTAAAATGATATGTTTTAAGTCCTCTGTCTTCCTTAACCATGTCCCATTGTTGCTCTCCCTTTTTTTTTTTTTTAAAGAAAAATAGTATAAAATCACGATTACAAATCTCCTTAAGGCGCTTGTGCAGCAATAAATACGCCAATCTGATGCTTCTCTGTGACTTACATCCAGCGTCCAGTATCAATGTACTTTTATAGTCACACCGGACATAAAATAGATTCAACGATTGAATCTATTTTAGATGAAAGCCCTTGCGGTCTGTCTGATAGACTAGTAGGCATGGAAACTGCAAAAATATAAACTGTTCCATTTCCCAGTGGAGCTGCTTACATCTTCAAGACGGCAGGAGCAACATCTGAGTCCCCAAAACACTTCATTAAGATTAGGTGATTTCGGTCCCTGCCTTGTCTTAGATGATTGAAACTTAATATAGTATATGGTTCTATTGATTCAATATTTATTAAAAATTAAAAAGTGCCTGTGTCTCTTTAAGACCAGGGAGGCCAAAAGGAAGATCACCAGTTACAGTGGAACTCAAACACCATTTAAACATTTTTTTTTTTACTACAAGGCCCACGTGAATAACAAGGCTGGGGATCTACCATTCGGCCACCTCGGATAATTGTGTTATAACATGGAGGCAATTGGTAGGTGGTGGTTATATGTTTTCAATCAATCATACAAGCCAAACCACTGGCAAAAAAATAAAATAAATATATATATATATATATTTTTTTTTATCTAATACTTTCTTAAGGTTGGGAATTCAAGAAAAAAAAATATATATATATACATGATTTACATTTACATTGTATATGATTTTAGTAATTAAGCCAGTCTGCGTCACAGACGTAGAGATAACACTGTGACTCAGCCCACTGCGATGTGTACACGCAGCTGTTTCCCCAACAATTCCAAAAGCAGAACATCACAATGTCTACCAGGAGCACTATGATGTCACTCGTGGAATTCTGAAAACAAGATTGTATACCCAACCACGAGGACAGCCATTTTACACGAGGAGGAAGTCCGCAAATAAGTACCTACATATTTCAATCCACCATTTTGGCCGTACAAAAGGTTTTACAATTGTTTATGGCCATGAGTTTTTTGGAAGTGCATACAAATTATTTTTATTTATTTTTTTTATACCTATTTTACAGATACCTAAAAATCATGGATACCAATTGGCTACACTAGACTTGATTTAATATATATATATATATATATATATATATATATATATATATATATATATATATTCTTTTTTTTTATTTTTTATTTTTTTAAAGGTTGGGAAATATTTCTTTCAGGGAAAGTTTAGAGAAGAATCGCATCTGTGTCTATATATATTTAGGTATCTGTAAACCAATTTATGTCAACATATATTTAATAAATAAAGAACATTGAGCACTCCCAGTAAATAATCTCTGAATGGTATCTATTGAAACAACAGCAGGTTGACGTAAATTTACATTTTTAACACCAAAATGAACTATCATATTGTCACGAAGGCGTACAACAAATTGTTTTGAATCACAACTATTACAGGAAAAAAATTGTGGATAATAATTCCATTTATTCAGTGTAGCCAGAAATTCAGAATTATATAACCTTGGTATTTTAAAATGGGAGGGGGCAGGGGAAGCAACGCAATAGATATTTTTCAGTATTTCCCTGGAATGACATTTGTAATAACAGTAGTTTCCTAGAGATAATGAAATCTTCTGAAGTTAAAGCTACCTTTTATTATGAGGGTTTGTTGTGATGCAGTTTGAAAACAAGCTCTTTCTAGAGAACGAGCTCGCTGATACATTACAAAGATGTCACTATGGACGTTCGCTCTATTTTCGTGCAGTGAACTGTAAAATGTCTACGTACAATACTATACAAACCTTCTGGAAAATAAACTTTCAGGGTTTGTTTTTTTACTAAATTCCAAATTGTGGTAAACTATAAACCGAATTGCCAAACTGAACTTAAAATAACTGGTCTGGAGAAATTCTCCAATTTAGCTAATTTAATGAATTTTGTAAGAATTTCACTCTCATTTAAAGCTTAAAGTGACACAGTCATCCCCTCAGGAAAAATAGGTATTTCATACAGAATCTTTTTGAAAAACGGATTTTGACTGTGTTGGAATTTCACCGAAGAGTGAAGTCAGGATATATACAGAGACAAAGTATGGACTACATTGTCTTTATATTTCTCCTCAGCCTGACTTTCTTAGGCTCAGGGCGAAGTCTAAGAGTCTTCAGTGACGGCATCAGGGAGCTGTCTGTGTCTATGGAGGATCCCAGGGCATGCTCGAGAGCACAGCAGTGACGTCGGCTCTGAAGAGGAGCCGCCGGATCAAGATGGCCCCGCCCACGAGGGACAGTTCATGTAAATTAATCTCATCTTTACATGCTACTCCCCCCTCCCGACCAACGGACTACAAGCGGTGATGTTACCATCGGGGGACTTTGCAAATTCATTAAATTCCCCAAATGTTCCGCTTTAACTAAAGATCAACTAATTTTACTGAATTTAATATTTAAAAAAAGACACACACACACTATATATGTACACACTCAATATACATTTCAAAAGTTGCTGTTAATCTGTGCAATGCAAACAGGACTTGCAAAGCATCGAAACATTAATAATAAACAAATAAGCATAAATGGATATCAAAGTGACAAACTGCTGTAAAAATTATGTTTATTGGAAACCTATCATCAGTTCCTGTGTCAGAATTTCAATTTAAAGCATGCTGCTTAAAAGGAACACTCCAAGAACCATCATTACAATGATCTGTAGTGGCTATGGGGCTAGCTTTTTTGCTGGGGTCCTCCAGGCACCGCTCCCTAACTCAATCTCCGGCTGAAAGCTTACTCCCTGAGCTAAGCTTCACAATACAGGGCTTAGCTCATTAGCTGAAGGCGGTCAGCTGTTGCTCGTAATCAATTAATTGGACCTGCATGGCAGGGGTTAGCTCAGGAAAGCTAACACAGGCTCCTAGGAGAATCTTCCCACTCTCCATGCCTGGCAGACACTAGGTCAGAGGTCAAGCCATTAGCTAGCATTTTGACTACTTACATGGGGATGCCAGGGCACTCCTGGTACCATAACTACTGCAGTGCGTCAATGAGTATGTCCACAGTACATAGCAAATCATTTTATTTCTGTTTGATGTTCAAAACAAGAGAAAAATTGTACGGAAATTACTTGATAAGGTTTTAAATTCAGTAAACACCAAGGGGGTCATTTGCTTAACTGTGAGTTGTGGTGAGTAAAAACCAGCTTTCGAAATTAACATGGCAACAGCTAAATTGAAAATATAATCTCCAGTTCAGATTATCAACAAAAAAAATAAAAATTAAAGCTGGACTGTTCTGGCCTAAATTTACCAACATAACACAACACGTAGTGAATAAAGAATAAGGTATTATCACCAGGAAACACCTAGGATTGGTGAAATAACTGTAGAGAGCTAGAGGGACATCGATTTTACTGTGACTTAAATAAATATCTGCCGGCGAGGATTTAAAGGTACACTGCTATGTAAAAATATCAGAGCCTTGCGTTAACCTTCAAATTATTTTATCTATGCAATCTGCTAGCTATATAGCCAACAAACATAACATTTTTTGAGAATTTTAAAATAAGAATAATAATATATATACACGGTACAGATTTAGCCTGGCAGCAAGAGGTAGTACAGAAATTCTGTGCGTGACTATACCCCACTTAGCACCCTGTCTGATCATTCTCGCAGTTAGGTTGAATGGATGTCAGATGAGTAATTTAAATTTAGTACGTCAACAAATCCATGCATTTGCTGGTACAATGTATCAATGAAATTAGCAGATTAAATTGGAAACTATCATGCTAGGCACAACAGTGTGGGTCTCATTAAAAAAATCGCCTAGTGCTTAAATAAACCATGAACCCAACGCACATGTTTACAGTAATTTTTTTTTTATTTTTTTTTTTAATGACAGCTGATTTGAAAGAAAAAAAAAATGACATTCTAATCTCAGCTAGTCTATTTTGACTTAAATTTTACAAATTGGTTTTACGTTCAGAACAGTTTAGCGAATAAACCACAAAATGTGTAACCTGCTGTTATGAATTTATGATTTCACATAAATGTACTGGTAGCATTGTTAGAGGAACAACACTAACGGCGAAATATGTATTGATAAGTTATTCTTAATAGAAAAATGTACTGATTGCTTGTTTTTGAATATTTAATTGTATTTTTATGATGATTATTATGTCATTATGTAACCATTACTATAAGACTTATATTGTGCTACTAACAGTAATAGATTAGAATACGTCTATCTCACTGTAATTTTTAAACTCAGTTTAACATTTTCATATTGACTTTTACTAGTAGAAATTGGCCCGGGGCTTTCGTTTTCCCCCCAATAGACTTTAAGTGAATGTTCTGTAAAATAACAAAATGACAATCAAAACACAAGAAAGACACTTAGCAGGTGCTATGTGAAATATTAAATGCAATGAGTCATCTGCTAGTCATTCCCAGGCAATACTAGTAATTACTAAGGGATAGCCCAGCATCAACAGCAACCACTAAGCATTAAGCATTGGTGTTATTTCCATATAACATGTAATATGTCCTATCTCTAGGGAAGCAATGTGATTTACATGTCCTATCGACAGATTCTCACATTCTTAACATTTTCATTGATGATTAGCGATGAGAAAAATGTAAAGAACACACAGCTTACTCAATATATTATATTATGTGTATATTATTTAAAAGACACACATGGACAGTGACATCACCTGTGCAATTATTCTCCGTAACGCACAGGTAATAATGACCAGACCACCTCCATGCAGTCTGGGGGCCCTAATCTCAGGCAGAATGGGGCATTCACATGCTGATGAGAACGAGATTGTTGGGAGCGACACAAACAAGTGGCAACTACATTCACTTAATGACAGCAGCTAAAATAGCGGCTGCCCAGGACTGTGACTCCCACTACTCTCAGGCAGTACAGAAATAATATGTTCTAGTGATATTCTTACTCTAAGTGTAAAATAGAGGTTCAAGTGCGGTATTTAAACACTACACATTAACACCTGCATTAGTCTAACACTACTCTACACATTGACCCCTACATTACCCTATTACACTACACTACACATTAACCCCTATTAGTCTAACACATTACATTACACGTTAATCCCTACATTAGTTTAACACACTGCACATTAAACCCTACCTCTATTAGTGCAACACACTACTTTACAAATTAACCCCTACATTAGTCTAACACTACTCTACACATTGACCCCTACATTACCCTATTACACTACACTACACATTAACCCCTATGTTAGTATAACACACTACACATTAACCCCTACATTACCCTAATATACTACACATCAACCCTTATTAGTCAAACACATTACATTACACGTTAATCCCTACATTAGTGTAACACACTACTCTAGACATTAACCCCTATTAGTCTAACACATTACATTACACGTTAATCCCTACATTAGTTTAACACACTGCACATTAAACCCTACCTCTATTAGTGCAACACACTACTTTACATATTAACCCCTACATTAATCAAACACACTACATTACACGTTAACCCCCACATTAGTGTAACACACTATTCTACACATTGACCCCTGCATTAATGTAACACACTACATTACACATTAATCCCTGCATTAGTGTAACACACTACATTACACATTAACCCCTACTAGTGTAACACACTACGTTACACATTAACCCCTACATTAGTGTAACACTACACTACACACAAACCCCTACATTCGTGTAACACACTACTCTAGACATTGACCCGCATTAGTGTAAACACACTATTCTACACATTGACCCTTGCATTAATTTAGCATACTACATTACACATTAATCCCTGCATTAGTGTAACACACTACATAACACATTAACCCCTACCAGTGTAACACACTATGTTACACACTAACCCCTACATTAGTGTAACACTACTCTACACATTGACCACTGCATTAGTGTAACACACTACATTACACATTAACCCCTACATTACTGCAACATACTATGTTACACACTAACCCCTACATTAGTGTAACACACTACATTACACATTAACCCCTATTAGTGTAACACACTAATCACATGCATTAGTGTAACACACTACATTACACATTAACCCCTACATTAGTGTAACACTACACACTAACCCCTACATTAGTGTAACACACCATACTACACATTAACCTTACATTAGTCTAACACACTGCACATTAATGCCCATTTCATCCTTAGACACTACACTAGCAATACACATTAATCCCTACACTACTAAAAAACACGAAACATTAACCATTACACTAACTCTAAACATTAAACTCCACATTACCTTGTCACATGTACACTAACCCTAAACTAAACTAATTAATATATCTATCAGTATAATGTACATAGTAAAACAGTATTACATTTACCAAAATTTGTGTCCAATATCTAGGGTACAATGGTTAGTGTGACTGGTATAGCTTAATGTAGCACAGTGTCACTGGGTTAATGCATAATGTAAACTTAAGAGAACCATGTTGTGGAAACCCATTTATTTCTGAGCCATTTATTATAGAGAAGTACTGCAGACCCTACAGTTACAGTAACAGGCAAACTAGTAGTCTAATGATAGAAGCAATGAACCCAGAATTAGAACTATTATTTTGTATACAAAGCCTTCTGTTTATTGCAAGGAACACCTTATGCCAGCCAAGTCTGGGAACTGACATTACATATCAACAAAGTTATGTCAGGTCAATAACACAATGTAAAATCCAGCAGGAAAAACTCCCATCATTAACCCATGTTCTGCCTTAGCAATATGTTGCTGGCACCAACAAATCCTAGGTTCCAATAAACAAAGCAAAGGATCCTATGTTATAATTATACTGCAAGACACTAGATTATAATAAACATATTGCAGGATGCTATGCAATAATAAACATATTGCATAATGCTAAGTAATAATGAACATATAGCAAGACACTAGGTTATAATAAACATATAGCAGGACACTAGGGTATAATAAACATATAGCAGGATGCTATGCAATAATAAACATATAGAAGGACTCTAGGTTATAATAAACATATTGCAGAATGCTAAGTAATAATGAACACATAGGACACTAGGTTATAATAAGCATAGCACGACACTAGGTTTTAATAAACATATAGCAGAATGATATGCAATAATAAACATATGGCAGGACACTAGGTTATAATAAACATATTGCAGGATGCTATGCAATAATAAACATATAGCAAGACTCTAGGTTATAATAATCATATTGCAGAATGCTAAGTAATAATAAACACATAGCAGGACACTAGGTTATAATAAACATAGCAGGACACTATGTTTTAATAAACATATTGCAGAATGCTATGCAATAATAAACATATAGCACGACTCTAGGTTATAATAATCATATTGCAGAATGCTAAGTAATAATAAACACATAGCAGGACACTAGGTTATAATAAACATAGCAGGACACTATGTTTTAATAAACTAATTGCAAAATGCTATGCAATAATAAACATATAGCACGACTCTAGGTTATAATAAACATATAGCAGGACACTAGTTTATAATAAACATATAGCAGGACACTAGGTTATAATAAACATATAGCAGGACACTACTTTGTAATAAACATATAGCAGGACACTAGTTTATAATAAATATATAGCAGGATACTAGTTTATAATAAACATATAGCAGGACACTAAGTTATAGTAAACATATAGCAGGGGGTGCACAGAGAAGAGAAGGGATTGGGGGATTATAGGAGGCAATGAGATTCACAGCTATAAGTAAATTGCATTTATGAAACATAAACAGAAGCAATAGGTGCCATGGTGCAGATTAATTAACCATTTTCATGCCAGGAGGGCCTACAGCGCAACCTTACCAGCCCTGTCCAGCCAGATCTAGCCTTCCAATAAGTGAATTAATGGGATAAAGCGCTTCCTGGCAGTAATGTGAGCAGAGCAGCTGTGAGCAGCACAGGTTGTCATGCAGGAGGGTCCTGCTAGGATGAGGAGAGATGAGATGGTCCTCCAGCAGTAACCCCCCACCACCCACCTTTACCCCCAGTGCCCCCCACCCACCCCCCAGGTCCCATCTGCTATCCAAGGACAGTGATGAATGGCCAGGCTGAGGATGATACAATGTATCCATGGAGAGTAGAACGCTGGCAATGTATCAGACACACTGTGACAATGCCCCCCCACACCCCGGCTAACCTGCTGCCGTATCCAGTCAGTGTGCCCGTGCTGCCAGCCCGGCTGCCTTTATATCACACTCTGCTTGTCATTGGGACTTGCCCGGTCCGGCAGTGAGCCCGAGACACCCGTCCCTGGAGGGGGGCGTGTGCGCGCTGCGCGTGCCTGCGGTCACAGCTCCAGCCCTGGCAGCTCGCCGCCTCCTGCTCACAGCCGCTCCGCGGGCACGCGCGCTCCCTGCGCAAGGACAGGCTGGGGGACTAGGGAGGGCGCGCGCGCGCGTGCACGGAGTGTCCCTTACTCCTCCCTCCCCCCAGCAACTCTCAGCCTGTCACAGGGACAGCGGCTAGCTCACTGAGTGTGTGCTGAGCGGAGCTAGCTCACTGAGTGTCTGTATCATCTGGGCTGGCTCTCTGAGAGTCTGGCTAGCTCACTGAGTGTCTGTATCATCTGGGCTAGCTATCTGAGAGTCTGGCTAGTTCACTGAGTGTCTGTATCATCTGTGCTAGCTATCTGAGTCTGGCTGAGCGGAGCTAGCTCACTGAGTGTCTGCTGAGCAGGGATAGCTCACCGAGTGTCTGTATCCTCTGGGCTGGCTCTCTGAGAGTCTGGCTAGCTCACTGAGTGTCTGCTGAGCAGGGATAGCTCACTGAGTGTCTGTATCATCTGGGCTGGCTCTCTGAGAGTCTGGCTAGCTCACTGAGTGTCTGCTGAGCAGGGATAGCTCACTGAGTGTCTGTATCATCTGGGCTGGCTCTCTGAGAGTCTGGCTAGCTCACTGAGTGTCTGTATCATCTGGGCTAGCTATCTGAGAGTCTGGCTAGTTCACTGAGTGTCTGTATCATCTGTGCTAGCTATCTGAGTCTGGCTGAGCGGAGCTAGCTAACTGAGTGTCTGCTGAGCAGGGATAGCTCACCGAGTGTCTGTATCCTCTGGGCTGGCTCTCTGAGAGTCTGGCTAGCTCACTGAGTGTCTGCTGAGCAGGGATAGCTCACTGAGTGTCTGTATCATCTGGGCTGGCTCTCTGAGAGTCTGGCTAGCTCACTGAGTGTCTGTATCATCTGGGCTAGCTATCTGAGAGTCTGGCTAGTTCACTGAGTGTCTGTATCATCTGTGCTAGCTATCTGAGTCTGGCTGAGCGGAGCTAGCTCACTGAGTGTCTGCTGAGCAGGGATAGCTCACCGAGTGTCTGTATCCTCTGGGCTGGCTCTCTGAGAGTCTGGCTAGCTCACTGAGTGTCTGCTGAGCAGGGATAGCTCACTGAGTGTCTGTATCATCTGGGCTGGCTCTCTGAGAGTCTGGCTAGCTCACTGAGTGTCTGCTGAGCAGGGATAGCTCACTGAGTGTCTGTATCATCTGGGCTGGCTCTCTGAGAGTCTGGCTAGCTCACTGAGTGTCTGTATCATCTGGGCTAGCTATCTGAGAGTCTGGCTAGTTCACTGAGTGTCTGTATCATCTGTGCTAGCTATCTGAGTCTGGCTGAGCGGAGCTAGCTAACTGAGTGTCTGCTGAGCAGGGATAGCTCACCGAGTGTCTGTATCCTCTGGGCTGGCTCTCTGAGAGTCTGGCTAGCTCACTGAGTGTCTGCTGAGCAGGGATAGCTCACTGAGTGTCTGTATCATCTGGGCTGGCTCTCTGAGAGTCTGGCTAGCTCACTGAGTGTCTGTATCATCTGGGCTAGCTATCTGAGAGTCTGGCTGAGCGGAGCTAGCTCACCGAGTGTCTGGCTGAGCAGGGCTAGCTCGCTGACAGGCTGAGTAGGGATAGCTCGTTGAGCAGGGCTAGCTCACTGAATATCTGGCTAAGTAGGGCTATTGAAGGGCATACCTGGGTAAAGTATGCTCACTGTGATATCAGACCAACTATAACTTTGTGTTTGCCTGAGATATTATTTACTGTCAGAGAGATCAATAAGTAATAGTAATGATAATCAGCAATAAATTACAAAGTAATAATAAAAATTATTATTATTAGCATAGCGACAGCATATTCTGCAGCGCTTTACAATTAATGGTGTTTACAGGCATTGAAGACCTTGCTCAAACAAACTTCCAATCTATGAGAACAAACTTACAATCGCATCAATAAACCAGCAGTAATAATAATTACCAATACATTATTACATGAAGTAATAAGTGATTAGAAGCAATTACAAAGTAATAATAATGCAATACATTACAAATATTCATTTTAATAATCATTATATTGGATCCATGCATCCTGGACAGCTGATGAGGCTATAGGATAGAGAATGAGCTCTGCTATTGGTTTTACCCATGTCTAAGTCGCAATATATTAACTCCTGGGACCAAACATTAGGTATCGGCGCTGTTTCACATAATATTTAGAATGTTCCATTTAATAACCCACAATGCCACGGCTACTGTATCAGTAGTGCCTACTTTGATACTACCTATTTTAGGATTTTTGCTGAATTAACTTTTTTTCTTATTACATAACAGTTGAATAATGGGTTTCTTTTGCTCATCTTAAAACAGAACAGTTGGTCTCCAGGCTAAGGTCATGTATGTAATTTGGGCCTGTTAAATACAGGTTAATTTTCATTGGGCTAGCTCTAGTTATCTTGGCTACTGAGTACTGTTAAATAAAAGATAACAGGCTGTCCAATAAAGTACAAATTAAATTGGACTTTTAAATGGAAGATATAATTATCAAATTATCAAAAGAACCCTTGGTATTTTTGTCAGTGAAATTTTTTTTTTTATTCAAATTAGGGACTCATTTGTCTCAGTATTTCCTGCATCTGACACTTTTATACACTGGGCGGAGCTACTGCCGTCTAGAAGTGTCAGTCTCTGAGCCATCACCAGTGACATCTGCAGCAACATTAGCTGTATTTATGTAGGGTCTAAGGGGTCCTCCATAGACCTCAATGCTGTACTCTTTAAGAAGACTGGTCTGAAGAAAATGGTGGCACCCATGAGAGACAGGTTTAGGTAAATAAATCTCACCTTTCCCTGCCCCACCCAGCCACCGGACTACCAGCGTCGATGTTCTCATCGGGGGTCTTTGCAAACGGTTAAAGTGCGGCATTAATTGTATGCTAGTGTTGAATATGTAACAAAGTTTAATATAAAAGGATAATGAGGAGACAGGTAAAGAAGTCAAGGTGCAGTTGTTCCCATATTAACTCCTTAGACATCATTCATTCACAAATTTCCTGCATACCTATCCATTGTAAGGATTATATTCAATTTTTTTAGTGGGGAAGAGAGGGGAAGAAATATCTCCTGTTATATCACCGGTTGTCTGATCCACATCCTGGGGTTGTAACCAGGTTCATTTATAAAAGTGCTAATTTCTATTGAAATCTGAACTTTTTGTAAAAAAAAAAAAAAAGACAACACACTCCTAACACGTAAAGCACTTCAGCTAGCTAAAAAGTGCTTTAGAGGTCTGGAGTTTCTCTTTAAAGGAATGCTCCAAGCACCATAATCACAACATCACACTGTATTGGTTATGATACTAGGACTGCATTGGCACTACCCAGTGTAGCTATTCAAACTGTTTGCTGAGGGTTACCAGCTCTCTGCGTTGAGCTAAGTTTGGCAGTGCAGGGCTCCCAACTAGGATACACACTCTTAATGTATTCTATTATATCCTTTATGTATCGAGTTAAATATAAAAATATATTACATTCTAATTAGGGAGAAATAAGCAGGCAACAACCATTAATGAAAAAAACAAAACATTAGGAACAAGTGATATAGAGGCTAGAATGATTTTTTTTATTTATTTTTTTTTTATTTTCTTAGCAACAGACTGTTATTAAACATATAAATATTGGAAGACATAATATCCCATTTTAATTCATGTATAAAGACTAACAGTCACAGTAAAAAAAAATATACATTGAAAAAGGGCGATTAACTAAATAGCAAGTCGTGGTAAGTGGCCTAACTGACGTGACATAAAATAGACCATATTACAGAGTTGGAAAAAAATCTGTAATTCTGCAAATATATTTTTTTTTACCCAAATACAGCTCATTTAGCCTTAATTTTGCAATTTTTTCAAGTTGTTAATCCACTAGGTACAACAAACTATTTAGTGAATAAGTTCCAGAGCATTTTTACTGCACTGTAAGTGCCTTTCATTTATTTGGCATCGCACGTCTCTATAATGAATTCATTAAATGTGTTTAGGACAAACAGGTGGATGTGCGACGCTATGAACTAAAACTCTATTGGATATTTATACAAGTTTACAAATTGCTGCAGTTCTAAGCAGGGTTGGACTGTGAAAAAAATCCAGCCCAGGCATTTAAAGGCAAAGCAGCCCTAGGAGTAGCATGGCCCAAGAGGGTGCATGTTGTGTCATTAACAATGACATTCATGCCTCTCCAAAATAGGCATATTTGTTTAATACTCCTCAGGGCAGTCCACGTGTAGCGTGAGGGTGAGAGGCGATGTGTGTGAGAGGGAGACGATAGCGGATGCTGTGTAAGGGCGGAATAAGAGATCTAGAGTGTGGAAGGGGGACATGAGGCTGCAGGGTGTGAGAAGGGGACATGAGGCTGCAGGGTGTGAGAAGGGGACATGAGGCTGCAGTGTGTGAGAAGGGGACATGAGGCTGCAGGGTGTGAGAAGGGGACATGAGGCTGCAGTGTGTGAGAAGGAGACATGGGGCTGCAGTGTGTGGGAATTGGACATGGGGCTGCAGGGTGTGGGAATTGGACATGGGGCTGCAGGGTGTGGGAAGGGGACATGGGGCTGCAGGGTGTGGGAAGGGGACATGGGGCTGCTGGGTGTGAGGGTGAAAGGGGTTGCAGGGTGCAAAAGGTAACATGGGCTGCTGGGTAAGAGAGGAAATGGTGCTGCTGGGTGATAGGGGATGCTGGGTGAGAAGTGGATAATGGCTGCTGGATTAGGGGAAAAAGGCATCTGGGTGAGAAGTGGGGACAGTGGTTGCTGGGTGGAAGGGCAGTGGCTGCTGGGTGAGAGGGGGAGACAGGGGATACAGGGTATGAGATGGGATAAGGGGCTGCTGGTGTGAGGGGGACATGGGGCTGCTGGTGAGAAGAAAGGCAGAGGTCATATGGGACTGCAGGGTGGGACAGGGGCTGCAGGGTATGAGAGGGGAAATGGGGCTGCTGGGTGAGAGGGGGGCATGGACTGCTGGGTGAGACAGTGGATGCCAGGTATGAGAGGGGACATGGGGCCGCTGGGTGAGAGTGGGGACATGGGACTGCTGGGTGAGAGGGGGGACATGGGGCTGCTGGGTGAGAAGAAGGGAAGGGTGTGAGAGGGCTCATGGGGCGGCAGGGTGAGAGAAGGAAACAGGGCTGCAGAAACAGGGCTGCAGTGTATGAGAGGGGACATGAGGATGCAAGGTGAGAGTGGGGCAGGGGCTGCTGGGTGAGATATGGGGAACATGGAGCTGCTGGGTGAAATGGGGGTCAGAGAGGCTGCTGGGTGAAATGGGTGAGACAGGGACTGCTGGGTGAGATGGGGGACACGGGCTGCTGGGTGAGATGGGGGACACAGGGGCTGCTGGGTGAAATGGGGGAGTCAAGGACTGCTGGGTGAGATGGGGGACATGGGGCTTCTGGGTGAAATGGGGGACATGGGGCTGCTGGGTGAAATGGGGGAGACAGGGGCTGCTGGGTGAGACAGGGAACATGGGGCTTCTGGGTGAAATGGGGGAGACAGAGGCTGCTGGGTGAGAGGTGGGAACAGGAGCTGCTGGGTGAGAGGTGGGGACAGGAGCTGCTGGGTGAGAGGTGGGGACAGGGCTGCTGGGTTGGGGGGTAGGGGCTGCTGGGTGAGACAGGGGATGGAGGCTATGAGAGGGGACATGGGACTGCTGGGTGAGAGGGGGTCCCCCCTCTCACCCAGCAGTCCCATGTCCCCTCTCATAGCCTCCATCCGGGACTGCTGGGCGAGAGAGGGGACATGGGACTGCTAGGCGAGAGAGGGGCAGGGGCTGCAAGGTGTGAGAGGGAGGGACAGGGGCTGCAAGGTGTGGGGGGGGGGGCACGGGCTGCTGGGTGAGAGGGGACATGGGGCAAAAAAACTACTTTCATTTCTAACTCATTATTTAAAAAAAAAAACTGCACAGTTTACTCTTCCTTACCTTGATCCTTGTCAGGAGAGGATGCAGGGGAGGAATTCTTTTCCCTGGTGGTCCAGTGGAAGAAGTATCTGGTCTACACCCCTTGAAATCAGTGTACAGGCTGGCGAGAGAGATCTTCGATCTCCCCACCCCACAGAGCTCCCGCTGTTGGCCGGAGGTCAAGCAGCACCAGCCCTACAGGGGCAGGTCGGGAAGATCTCCCCTGCCAGCATCGGCCCATGGCCCATGGCATTTGCCTGGTTTGCCCAATGGCCAGTCCAGGCCTGGTTCTAAGCTATTCTAAGAGACTGGGATTGCTGCAGGGTACTGTCTGCATCACAAACCTGGCAATCATGCAGAGTTATTGTACTTTGACTGACTCATTATATAGGCTATACGTTCCCTTCTATCAATGTCAGCACTGCCCATTACCCTTTGCTGATAAAAATGTAAGTTTAATAAAGATTACTTACCTCGTTTCCAGCAATGTGACTTCTCCGCTACAGCTGTCTGCTCCACCTTTGAAGACGTCAGTATGCCTGCTGACATCTTTTGTGGTTTTCTCCAATTGGATTGGTAATATGCAGGTGTGTCCAAGCTCCGCACTCCTCCAATCAAATGCTGCCATTTTTCAATCAGTTCTGGACGAGGGTGTGCCTCTAGTGGCTGTCATGAAGCCATAGTAATCATTGTTCCGTTTAATCACACTCTGTCAAAATACAATGCAACAAGTACAAGCAGGGGCGGACTGAGCACTCGGGCAAATCGGTCACTAGTTGAATAAAATAAAAATAAAAGCACAAGCAGTTAAGGGGACACTATAGTCACAAGAAAAACTACAGTTTAATGTAGTTATTCTGGTGTCTACTGCCTGTCCCTGCAGGCTTTTTCATGTGAACACTGTGCAGGAACACATCTAGTAGCAGTCACTCAGATGGGCTCTAGAGGTGCTTCCCGGGTCAGTGCTGCCCATTGTGAACGCTCCTCATAGAGAAGCATTGATTCAATGCATCTCTATGAGGAGATGCTGATTGGCGCAGGATGGTGTTTTGCCATGCATGTGCAATAGCCTTCCAGTGCTTGCCTATATAATTTTAATGATCTCAATTCTAATGATCTCAGCCAAGGAAGCAGAGTGGGGGCGGGGTCAGCCATGAGGGGACCGGGGACCTAATTGGCTATTTTAACCCCTTCAGGACCGCTGACGGTTCAGGACCGTCAGCGGTAAAACGTGCGTTTGGACCGCTGACGGTCCTGAACCGTCATAACGGTTTTGGGCTACTTACCTGATCGCCGTCGGTCCCACGGCGGCGATCAGCTCTCCTCCCGGTCCAGGGGGACTGCCTGTCTGCCCGGGCAGTCCCCCCTCGGCAGATCAGGACCCCACGGCCATGTGATCACTCGATCACATGACCGCAATAGGGGTCTTTGTATCTGCCTGCAGGGGGACTGTCTGTGCTGACAGGCAGTCTCCCTGCAAGTGTAAAATCATAAAATAAAGTAAAAAAAAAAAAAATCAGTGTAAAAAAAATTATAATATGTGTATATATATGATATATATACATGTATTATATCTATATATATAATATATGTATATGTATCATATATATAATGTCACACTAAGTGTATTTTTATATTTATATATACGTATATTAATATAAAAATACACTTATATTTAAATTACACACGAATATATACAATATATATAATAACTATATATATGGTATATATATATTATTATAAAATACAAATAATATGTTAATAAAAATAAATAACAAAAAATAAAAATAATTTTTAATAATTAAAAAAAAATTATATATATATATTCAATTTTATTCTAACAGTATTTTGATATTGATATATATATATTTATATCAAAATACACTTAGAATGTAATGATATATATATCTATGTATAAATAAATAAATAAAAATAATACGAAATATACATATGTCCACATACAAAATTACATTAATAATTTCATAAATATACACGTAGACGTCAAATATATAAATATGTATATATATTAAAATTCTACGTGCATATTTATGTAATATTTTTACCTAATTAAGTAATTTTAATGATTGCAATTTGAGGGACCTGCCTGCCAACCCAGGCCAAAAGTCCAGATAATTTAATTTGCTAGCACTGTGCTTAACCCTGTAACTTTCTATGACACCCTAAATCCTGTACATGGGGGTACTGTTTTACTCGGGAGACTTCGCTGAACACAAATATTAGTGTTTCAAAACAGTAAAACATATCACAGCGATGATATTGTCAGTGAAAGTGAAGTTGTTTGCATTTTTCACACACAAACAGCTCTTTCACTGAGGATATTATTGCTGTGATATATTTTACTGTTCTGATACACTAATATTTGTGTTCAGCGAAGTCTCCTGAGTATAACAGTACCCCACATGTAGAGGTTTTATAGTGTTTGTGAAAGTTACAGGGTCAAATATAAGGCTTGATTTTACTTTTTTTTTTTTTATTGAAATTTGTCAGATTGGTTAGGTTGCCTTTGACAGCGCATGGTAGCCAAGGAATGAGAATAAGCCCCATGATGGCATACCAGTTACAAAAGAAGACAACCCAAGGTATTGCAAATGGGGTATGTTCAGCCTTTTTTAGTAGCCACTTAGTCACAAACACCGGCCAAAGTTAGCGGTTTTTGCATTTTTAACACACAAACAAATATAAATGCTAACTTTGGCCAGTGTTTGTGACTAGGTGGCTACTAAAAAAGACTGGACATACCCCATTTTAAATACCCTGGGTTGTCTACTTTAAAAAATATGTACATGTTAGGTGTGTTTCGGGGATTTATGACAGATAACGGTGTAACAATGTCACTATTGATACATATAAAATATATATATATTGAAACAGCAATTTCCTACTTGTATTTATAGGCCTATAACTTGCAAAAAAAAGCAATAAAGCATGTAAACACTGGGTGTTTTTAAACTCGGGACAAAATTTTGAATCTATTTAGCAGTTTTTTTCATTAGCTTTTGTAGATAAGTAAAAGATTTTTCAAGTAAAAGTCCAAAAACATGTTTTTTTTTTTATTTTTCACCATATTTTTTTTTTTTTTTAAATACAATATATGATATAATATAAATACTGGTATGTAAAGAAAGCCCTTCTTGTCGTGAAAAAAACAATATATAACTTGTATGGGAACCGTAAATGAGAGAGCGGAAAATTACAGCTAAACACAAACACCACAAAAGTGTTAAAACTGCTCTGGTCCTTAACGTACAAACATCGCAAAAACAGGCCGGTCCTGAAGGGGTTAAACCTAGAGTACCAGAAATACACATTTGTATTCCTGACACTATAGTGGCTTGTAGTTTGTAACACCTGGTTTGTAATGCAAGACGCAAAATTTGGAGTCCTGCAAACACATTGCCACAATTCACACACACACCCTTATACATACATACTGCCATGCTAAACAAACACACATAAATACTACCCTATTTAACAAAAAAAAAAACAAAAAAAAACATGTATTTAAATATACTCTGAATCCACATATCCTGATACTACACACAGACATACTTACATCAGGGCTCACAGTGAAGATACACACAGAAACATACAGTCAATTTACATACACATACAATCAAATACATGGTACATCTACACCAGCATATATATCGGTCTGCAGGGGGCCCAGGTCCTAATTTTGACCGTGGACCCAGGCCACTGTCAGTCCGTGCCTGAGTAGAAGTGCACTATTATTGTAAATAAAGAGCAAAAATGAGCTCCTCTCCTCGACATTGGCTTCACCTGCAGCAGCCTGTGTCCGTATTAAACTCAATTTGCAGGAGTAGGGGCGGTGTCTATGTAATGTTTTTTAAGACCTCAGGATGTTCCATAGAAATATTGTGAGGTGCCACATGCCTCCATTGCCGTTGCATTGAAAAATGCTCTACATGAGGCAAAATCGTCTCCCCATTATGGAGTGTATTTACTAATATTATGCAAAAATAATTGTAAAACTAAATGGTGTGTGACAGAAATTCACAATAAACATTTGCTCCTTTACTGCCATAAACTAGGAATTGGAAGGCTGAAAAGGGGATAGACCGATATACAAGAAAAGTAGACAGTGTATCTGCTAGTAAAGCAGGAGTGAGGCAGCCGGCCCTTGCTCACTCAATACTGTGTGACCCTCCAGACGCGAAATGGTCCATTGGAACTTTTACAGAGAAATTGCCCTTTTGGGAGTGGGTGGGTGTACTGGGTGACTACAGAAAGCCAAGCTATGATTATTATGTGTGACATGAGGGTGCTTGTTTGTAGCTGAGGTGAGATAAGATGATTCAAGATGGCAGCCATGCAGTCAAGGGAAGCAGGGTTTGGCATGTTAAGAGCCCTGTGAATTTTCTTCGTGCTGTGCAGGAAACACTGACAGGACCGGATATCACTTTACACAAAGTAAGCGAATGCTGTAGGTAGGTCTGGTAGGGGATGTGGGGTGGGGGTGGGGGGGGGGGGGGGGTGCCTATTTACAGCACTTATAACTCATATAACACTTATAACCCAAAATGTAAACAAAATCTTTCTTTAGTCCCAAATGTAATCATTCAAAGTTTAAACCTACAGCAAAATCCTTTACCTTAATCCTCAGTTTAACTTAAACAATAAACACACCATGTACTCTATTGCTAGATTTAACCTAACTCTAACCCCTAAGCACAATAATTCTCCACATGTTAAAACACAACTATAACTCCTCTCAAGCTTTTAATCCTCCCAACACTAAACACCCTATGTAATCTAACTCCGACATTCTCCACTCTCTAACCTTAATCCTCCTTTTACACTAACCACTTCTAACAATATTTGTAACCCAGCATGCATTTACACGTTACACGTAGAAATACACACATACACATATACATACGCAGTTATTAAATATGAATATATGTTTTTTAGCTTTTTTTATGCCTGCAATGTCCAGTTTACACACTGAACAAAATTGTAAATGCAACACTTTTGTTTTTGCCCCCATATTTCATGAGCTGAACTCAAAGATCTAAGACTTTTTCTACGTACACAAAAGGCCTGTTTCTCTCAAATATTGTTCACAAATCTCTCTAAATCTGTGTTAGTGAGCACTTCTCCTTTGTCGAGATAATCCATCCAGCTCACAGGTGTGGCATATCAAGATGTTGATTAGACAGCATGATTATTGCACAGGTGTGCCTTAGGCTGGCCACAAAAAAATGTCACTCTAAATTCATTAAACTCCCTTTTTTACATTTTCTTTTTTTTCTTTGGGGTGGGAGGGGGCAACCAGGGACACCTTAAAATTCTGTGCATACAGGCACCTGAGATATAAATCTAGCCTTGCATTTTGATGAAGGTTATAGTGAAATAGAAGTTACCACACCCCATTGATAATCTCAGCCAATCCAATTCTTTCCTTTAGGGGAGCACTGCAATCATTTACATTGCAGGGGCAAAAATAAAGGGGAACTCAGCCACAGCACTTCATTGAGATAAAGGGGTGTGGGTGTCTTTAGTGGTCCTTTAAAACTTGACTTCCAGTTAGTAAATTACTAGTTATGCTAAACACAAACAAATATTTAATTTAATGGTACATGCCACCCTTAGTCTCATTATCTTCATATTGCACTTTTGAAGAATTCTTTATATAACTTCTATTTTTATGGTGGAGGCCTTAAAACATGACAGTGCTTTTATAAACCTATAATATGACTGCAGCTTTCAGCTGCAGCTTTCAGATTTGTTATACCCAATGTTTTTAACAAAAATATATTTTATTGTGTAAGTGAGTATCTGAACTTCAATCAGGTTTACTGATTGCAAATTACAGACTTGTTATACGTTTGGCATAAAGCCTAGCAGACAAAAGTACAGACGTCTTCTAGGAATAGATGAGTTTCCCTTCTTTAGAGATGACCCATCAAACCATTTGAGCAACAATTGTTTTTTTTGAAAATGTAATTCTATTTTTTATTTTTTTTTAGAAGAGATGTAGGTAATGAATCTTTTGCAAGGTTAGATATCAAATTGTCGGGGACCGCACAGCAACAGATCCCCAAAATATACATGAGCCCTACTTGGATATGACGTATGGTACCCAGCACTCTATAGATGAACAAGACAACTTTAAATGTATTCTCCAAGCACCATAACTAATATAGTGTGCTCTAGTTGTTATGGTGTCAAGTGTGCCCTAGCACCATTCCAAAGGAAAGTAGTCAAACTGTTTTAGAACAGTGTGACGTTTTACTTGGATTTCACTGGGGAAACTCACTGCTTCCACTACAGACTCCAAGTCAACTGGAAGCTTTCTGTCTGAGCTCATCCTGGCAGGGCTTAGCCCATTGGCTGAGCGCAAGTAGCTGTCTCTGCACTTCAGGCCTAGCGCAGGTAAGCTACCAAGAGCCACCAAGCAAGTTGTCCTGGTAGTTTAGAGGAGGCAGGGTAGATGCACAGTTGACCCCAGGTAAGAAGTCAAACCATTCTAAAACAGTTTGACTACCTGCAATGAGAGGGCACCCCTGCCACCAGAAACAATACAATACGCTGTAGTGCTTATGGGCAACTGAGTGTTTTTTTAATTTAAAAAAGAGAATCCATTAATACACTCGTTATGGCTTTATGGTTTTAAGGCTTAGAATATATATATATATATATATTTAAATGTGTGTCATTTTTTTTTAGATAAACAGATGCTCTGTTGCAGTAGAATGGAATATGGTAGGGTAAGGATCAATATACAAAACATACTTACCCTGATGGAGAAACTGTCCACTATGTACACACGAAGTGGCCAATTGGTTTGGTATACCTGCTCAGTAGCAGAAATAGCTAGACAGTGAAGGCATTGGGTACAACTCAATACATAAGTAACTCAATACCTCCCAGGTGCCCTTATTTAGGAGGACAGTCCCTTTTTCTAGCCTCATGTCCCTCTTTTCTTGGACCTACATATTGTTGTTATATCCGAGTGTATAACAACAATAAATGTGTTTAGAAATCAGTCTATGTAAATAAAATAGATCATTCTTGTTCTAAGCTGCATTTCAGTTGCATAAATTGTTATTATTAAGCCATCTAAAATGTATAGAACACTCCTAAAATGAAAATGTCCCTCTTTGTCCATTTGAAATGCTGGCAGGTATACATATGAGCATGGGGAAGGATTTTTATCAAAGTGACTATGACCGTAGTATGTATGCTGGTGGTGTATATGGTGGGTTTAAGCTCAGACTCCCTAGGGGCACACTGGCTATATGATATATCTGAAACAACCAAACAAGAAAGGCTTATCTGCCATATACAGTACCAGATCGACTATTCTGTTCCTGTGTTGAAGTGTTTAATAACCCAAATTTTTCTATTTGATGATTGGCAAGCTCTTAATTCCATCACAGTGTGGGCATAGCATAGCATACAATCCCAATCTCATATCGACATGGAGAAGATGCAAACAGGCTGATGTCTGGCGGCAAAGCATAATATTGTTTTTGGTTTTTTTTCAAACTCATTTTGTTTCTAATATATTTCCATGTTAATAATGTATTTACAGTATTCTGCTTCAATGCTTTAATAGCTCGTAGAATGCATCTCGTAGAGTCATAAAACACAAAGTGGTTCAGAATCTTTTAGGGCATTATTTTTGACGGTATAACAGACTTCATTAGTCAAAACAGAGTCTTACTGTCTGTCTGTCCATCCCTCTGTCAGTTACAAAGTTGTAATGTAATATTTTTGTTATCCCTAGGGGTCCTAAATAGGTAAGTTTATGCAAAATATGTGATGTGATTGAGTTCACATAATGTTTCCATGACAGTTCTTGTTTTCTAATATATTTTTCATAAGTTACATAAGGAAAACTATAGGGAGGATGCACTTTTTAAATGCTAGCCTCTTGTGTTACTTGGGCTATATGGATTTCAGGGCCCCCTAATTTTTGCTCCAAAAACCCTCCATTTAACCCGTAATCTATCCCGTAATCCAGATCTGACACAGCCTCTTCTGATCAGTCTGGTCCACCTCCAATAACCTCATCAGGCTTGATGATGATTTTATCTGATCTAATGCTTCTCACCACGATGCCCCAATCAAATGCTTCTATCTGTGGGTGTACTTGTCTACTGGAACCATCTTAAATCATCCTAGACATGTACTAAACCAGGTAGACATCACAGTAGAACATTAGTGTCTTGCTTATTAAACTGATTACTCCAAAATGTCAGTGTTTTGTGCAACCTTTCATTGTTTGTATTGAACTGAGATCCCAAAGCCTCAGTTCCTCCTATTTAGAGTATTGGGTATTTCTATTTTTTTTGAGTAATCATCTGGATTTAGTTTTTTTGTTTTTCCTGTAGTCCTCATGTATATCTGTAAATAGAAGGTTTAAAAAGGTTTAATTGACTTATTTTAGTGCAGTGAGTACTGACAATAGCAAAGACAAGTAGTCAATGCTCAACCTGTCCAAACTTTCAGGAGAAAGCACAATAAATATCAAAATAAAATAGAAGTGGATAAAAGTGTAGTAGAGAAGGTACATTAGTCAGATGAGCTAGTAGTCTTAGGAGGCAAGTTCATTGCAATAACCCAGGGTTGCCAGTTCTTTAGATGATGCATATTTTTGTCGTGCAAATGACAAGCATTGTTTTCCATCATATGGGTAAACCAGATTTTCAAGATGGTTCTATGAAAGAAGGGGACAAGCTATTTTCAAAGTTTGTCAATCAGCATTCTTGGAGCTGTACAAATGGGTCAGTTACAATGAATCAATGTTTTTTCTAGTTTTAGTTCAGAGTAGTTAGTGTTGATTGTAACGGATCGCCTGGCACACCGACTGAGTACCTCCGTTGATGGATGCTCCTAGTGTTTCCTGAGGACTCCAAGCACTCTGGCAGACACCACAATAACCGAACCGAAGAAGCATATAAATCCTCTCAAGCATATGAATGCTGTAGACAGTTGAATAGGAAACCATACGAATAGGTTTACACTCCTAGCAGTCAAACTGGAACAGCATACAATAAATCCTCCCCCAAGAATGAGACGACACTTCACTTTGAGGGTTAAAACAGGAACTACGTTTATTAACACAAGTGGCTTATAAAGGATTCTCCCATGCAAGGGAGGGAT
This sequence comes from Pelobates fuscus, assembly GCF_036172605.1. Lineage (NCBI taxonomy): Eukaryota > Metazoa > Chordata > Amphibia > Anura > Pelobatidae > Pelobates > Pelobates fuscus. The sequence continues at coordinate 418,229,876 of NC_086318.1, read as the reverse complement.
TTACAGTACACCAATCACACATGCGTTACCTCCCACACATCTCCTCCCCTCAGCATGACACATAACCCCCTTAGCCATGTCCATTATTTCCCCACTTTCTGGATGTACCCCAAATACTTAGAGTACACTCCTAAATAGGGGATCCCCTGATAGCCCTGATCTGGGTGAGTAACATACTCAAAGATCACCCAGATCGGACCAGGGGTTCGGGAGTTATAAAGGTTGAAAGTTATGACCGACCGCACAGGCAACAGTAGCCGAAAATAGTTCCGTAAGGTTTGGCCCTGCGGTCGGTCTCCGTTAACGTATTCAAAAGTCCCGAATGGCTTGCCATCCGTGGGTTTCCTTGGGTTCGTTAGATTCCCCATGTGAACATTAGTCTTTCTACCGAACGGCGACTCGTCTGGAGGTCTCAGCGGTGTTTGCTTAGTCGAGTGTCCGATTTTAGTTCCAGACACTCGACGGCACAACACTGCTGTTCGGGAGTTAAGATGGCCACAGCCACGTGTTCGTTTGACGAACAAAGGCCACCCAGCGTTTGTCAATTAAGCTGCGGTTAACCGCAGCTTCTGGGCGGTCAATTGACGGCACACTCCATCTTCTAGGTGGTCCCTCGTACGGTGGTTTGTTCGGTAGATAAAATCTACCGAACACCCTGGCAGAAAGGCACGAATAAGCCTTTCTGCAGGGAAAATAAACCTTTTTAAAGTCTGGTCCATAGTCCAGAGGGAGCAGGCGAGCAACTAGGCTTCTCCAGTTCACAGTGGCGAGATTGGTTTCGCCACACTTCTCCCCTTTAGCAACTAGACTAACAGGGTATCTGACCTCCTGCTGGTCAGTGCCCTGGTTAGTCCAGCAACCCACCCACAAAACAGAAACAGCAGTACAGCCCACCCACAATAACTGGTTACTACACCTGAGTAGAGGAGAACTTTGTCCAGGTGCCTCACCACGGCTGTGCGGGGGGCTGGTAGACTGCCTTGGTGGGTTGCTGAGTGGGCAGAAACCAGCGGTACTCCCTGGTGCCAGCGCTACCACGGAAGTAGCCTGGTTGGAGCCTGGTTGTGGGCGGGGGAGACTGACTGTCTCCTCTCTGGCTACACCGCTCTGTGGCTGGGGAACAGGACCGACCGTCCTTACCCCTGGTGCTGCAAGTACAGGGACTACGGTCCCACCTGCACAGTTGTGGGGCTTAACATCTCCCCTTGGTGGGTTAGGCTGCTGCTGGAGAGAGGGTGTAACAAGCTCCTCTCTCTAAACTGTAAACTGCCGCTGGGGAGAGGGGGTAGCAGGCTCCTCTCCCTGATACTCTCTCTGCTGGCGGAGAGGGGGACCAACTGTCTCCCCTCTGGCTACACCGCTCTGTGGCTTGGGTACAGGACCGACCGTCCTTACCCCTGGTGCTGCAAGTACAGAGACTACGGTCCCACCTGCACAGTTGTGGGGCTTAAAGGGACACTCCAGGCACCCAGACCACTTCTGCTCATTGGAGTGGTCTGGATGCCAACTCCCACTACCCTTAACCCTGCAAGTGTAATTATTGCAGTTTTTTATAAACTGCAATAATTACCTTGCAGGGTTAAGTCCTCCCCTAGTGGCTGTCTATTAGACAGCCACTAGAGGGAACTTCCTGGTCCCTAGCACAGATTATCTGTGCTAGAGCGTCGCTGGACGTCCTCACGCTGTGTGAGGACCTCCAGCGTCGCTCTATTCCCCATAGGGAAGCATTGAAATTAATTTTCAATGCTTTCCTATGGTGTGCGCCAATGCGCATGCGCGGCATTGCTGTGAATGCACATTGGGACTCCTCGGCCGGTGGGCGGGATCAGTCTCGCCCACTGGCCGACGGAGGAAGAAGGAGGAGCGGCGGGGGAGGAGCAGGCAGCGACGTGGGACATGTCGCTGCCTGAGGTAAGTTACTGAAGGGGTTTTTACCCCTTCAGTAACCGGGGATTGGGGGGTGGGAGGGAGAGGGACCCTCCAGTGCAGGAAAACGGATTGTTTTCCTGGCACTGGAGTTTCCCTTTAACATCTCCCCTTGGTGGGTTAGGCTGCTGCTGGGGAGGGGGAACGAGACTCTCCCCTCCCGGTGGAATATTCTGCCACTGGGGATCTGGGCCAACTGCCCAGCATCCCTGTAGGGCCGGTAGAGAGACCGCAGTCCCATCTCCACCTGCCATCAGTGGTTCTTCCCAGGACCAGTCGATAAGGTCCCTGAGTACCTCCGTTGATGGATGCTCCTAGTGTTTCCTGAGGACTCCAAGCACTCTGGCAGACACCACAATCACCGAACCGATAAAAGACACTCTTGGGTCATATGGGTAACTTGTAGTAGAAGACAATGTGATATGAATCATATCATATGATGTACGATATTATAATGATGCAATTCGTGGACACATCCATCATATGTAAAAATAAGTGTAAATTATTCACAGCCTCATCAGCATTGCCCATACCTTGATGAGTAAATATGCTGACGTTAATGAGGATCTAATTACCAACTAGACAAATCTATGTAGCTATTGATGCTTGATTTACTTTTTTTGTGAATGTTTTGATCAGTCTTTCAAAAATAAATAAACAAAATAACTTTACATTAGATTATATATAACAAAGTAATTAGTTCAATTTCTAAGAGAGTGTAGAGAGTTCTAATCTTCAATCTTCAATGCTGATTGGGCCCTGATACACCATACTCAGCACACAAGCTCTGCCCCTGCATGGAAGATCGCCTCCCTGTATGCATGCTCCGCCCCCAATCTCTGACTGAGAAACACACTGACAGACGTACACACATTCTGACTGACATACAGTGACAAGCACACATTCTTTGACTGAGAAACACACTGACTGAGGCACACACACACACACACACTGAGACACATACACACACACACACATTTTCTCACTGATTACTCACTGATTACTGGCCGGACTTAACGTAAATAAAGAATGGTCAAAATACTAGCCGAGGTCAGGGACACAGAAAGAGACAAAACGCGAAAATACCAAAAATACGGGGAACTCAAAATACAAGCCAAAGTCAAATACCAAAACAAACTAAAATAGGAACGCACTCTCTGTTAACCAACTAGTGGAAACCACAACAGGGCACTGACCAAATTCTATTTTGACCTTAAATAGGAGGGGCTATATAGTTTTGTGGGAACGAAGTGGCCAGCGTTAGAACGCCTTACCGGTCGGGGATCGCTCCACGAGGGTGCTAAATCTCAAGCTGACTTGCCTTAGGTATGTTTTTTATTATTTTAACAGCGTGACTGCAGCGATCGGATGCCGCCACACTATATGGAGGCGAGGAGGACGTGACACTGAAAAATTGCTATTTGTATTTTAATTTAAATCCACCCAGCCTCCCTACCTTTGGGAGAGCTGAGTGGATCTTTCCCTGGCATCCAGTGTCTCCTCTCAATCTTCCTGCAGTTCCTTTCTGTTCCCCTGCGCGCGCTCTGTTGTGATGCTGGGGCCGAAGTGACGTCATGTCAGTAAACAGCGTGCAAGGGAGCAGAGAGGAGCTGCAGGAAGGTTACTGCTCCCTCGCGTGCCGAATCCATGCTTCCTGTGGTGGTCGACTTTAATGTTTCCTTAGCAAAGGGCTGACAAAAGCCAGGGACCAGGGTGAAACGTCTAGTCGCCATGGCAACCTGGCGCCTGTGATTTGTCGAGCCCTGTCTATGTATGTGTGTGTGTACATATATAAACTTAAAGCAAGGAGGTGCACTCAGCGGTCTTTTTCAATGTGCTTTATTCAAATCAACTCTGTCTGCTGATAGATGTTTCGACCCTGGCGGGTCTTCTAAAGAAACATCGATTTATAACACCTTTAGAACATTCACAACACCTGTAGAAAGGTACAGGGGAGCCTTGCATTTATTTTTACATTCTTCTGGCATTGCTATAAATGCAATCAGATTTATTAACAATATGCATAAATAGTGTGTTTGGCCATTTTTATATATTGATTTTGGTCATACGTATTACGTATTGACTGTGACTTATCCAGCCATATAGCCTCTAATACCTTTCAACCTTCACCCCAGTTTGTCTATTAAGGATGAAAACATAAATAATAAATTATAACTTTGTAAATGTTTTCAAATGTAATTGTTTTATATCTCTGTACATCCTATCGCTAGCTATGGATTTCATGTTCCAAAATCCTGTTACACTACTTTTGTTTTTTAGCTAAAAATTATTTAGTAAAGTTGTTAAACCTGCTGTACATCCAGTGTATTATTATGTAAGGTGCTAGCATATCTGTAACGTTGCTAGCTTGTGAATAAAGGTGAAGACACTTCCATGGAACTTACAGTATTGTATAAAACATTGAATAGCATCTAAAACGTGCGTTAACAATTGTGACGCTCTATTTTCTTTTGCATTTGCTAAAGATTTAGCGAATTACTTCACAACCTAATTCATTCCAGGCATAGACAGGGCACACATTGCAAATGAGAAGGAGAAATCAAAACATTGTCTCATTTCTCTCTTCCTCTGTATGTTTTCTCAAGTGCAAGTGTCTTGCATTTCAGTTACCTAAATCAGTTGTGACATGTATAATATTAGAGAATAGACAAGACGCTTTATCTGTGTGAAGAATATTATGATGGGAAAAAAAAGCTTAAACACTTACGCGCAGTAAAATTGAAAAACAATCACAAAACTAGAAATTATAAACATATGAAAAATGGTACAGAAGTAAAGTGGAAAAGTGCACTGCACTTAGAGTATTATGTAATAAAATCCTCAATTTCCCATTTCTTAGTAAAATGTTTACAGTCTTCTTGAGAGGTTTTTGAGAGGTTATGTGTTTTACAAAATATTCATTCAGTATTGTTTATAAGTAACTTGGGGAACATTGCATAAATACTTGCAAAAACATAACATACAGGGATATAATTTCTAATTAGTGGGCAGAGGCGGCTCTCTAATTAGGCGGTTTAGGCGGCCGCCTAAGGCCTCGCGCTGGCTGGGGCCTCGCGGCCGCCTAAACCGCCTGTGAGCAGAGTGTGTCAGGTCCTCGGTCAGTGACCGAGGACCTGACACCAGGAGGGGGCCCGGCGGCTTGCCCGGTATGCCGCCGGGTGCGAGGCCCCTCCTGGCTGCCAGGCCGGCCACCGCAGACACTGGTCTGCAGCTCCGCAGTGCGCAGAGCTGCAGACCATGTGACTCGCGAGAATTGGCCAATCAGAGCGTTGCCGCGGGTTACCACGGCAACACTCTGAAATCTCGCGAGATTACACGGTCTGCAGCTCTGCGGAGCTGCAGACCAGAAGTAATGGCCACCGGACCACAGGGAGCCCACTGGACCACCAGGGAAAGGTAGGCTCTCCCTCCCCATCACCCCCCACCACCATCACCACCCCCCCCACCACCCTCAGCCTCACCACCACCCCCCACCACCCTCAGCCTCACCCCCCCTACCCTCACCATCACCCCCCCCCACCCTCAGCCTCACCCCCCACCCTCAGCCTCACCCCCAGCCTCACTCACCATCACCCCCCACCACCCTCAGCCTCACCCCCCCACCCTTAACATCACCCCCACCACCCTCAGCCTCACCCACCACCCTCAGCCTCACCCCCCACCACCCTCAGCCTCACCCCCCCACCCTCACCATCACCACCCTCAGCCTCACCCCCCCTCACCATCACCACCCTCAGCCTCACTCACCATTACCCCCCACCAGCCTCACCATCACCCCCACCACCCTCAGCCTCACTCACCATCACCCCCCACCCTCAGCCTCACCCCCCACCACCCTCAGCCTCTCCTACCACCCTCAACTCACCCCCCACCACCCTCACCATCACCCCCACCACCCTCAGCCTCACCCCCACCACCCTCAGCCTCACCCCCCCACCCTCACCATCACCCCCCACCACCCTCAGCCTCCACCACCCTCAGCCTCACCCCCCCTCACCATCACCACCCTCAGCCTCACTCACCATCACCCCCCACCAGCCTCACCATCACCCCCACCACCCTCAGCCTCACTCACCATCACCCCCCACCCTCAGCCTCACCCCCCCACCCTCAGCCTCACCCCCCACCACCCTCAGCCTCACCACCCTCAGCCTCACCCCCACCCCCCTCACCCTCACCCCCCACCCCCCTCACCCTCACCCCCCACCACCCTCACCATCACCCCCACCACCCTCAGCCTCACCCCCCACCACCCTCAGCCTCACCCCCCACCACCCTCAGCCTCACCCCCCACTACCCTCAGCCTCACCCCCCACCACCCTCAGCCTCACCCCCCCACCCTCACCATCACCCCCCACCACCATCACCCCCCACCACCCTCAGCCTCACCCCCCCTCACCATCACCACCCTCAGCCTCACTCACCATCACCCCCCACCAGCGTCACCATTACCCCCACCACCCTCAGCCTCACTCACCTTCACCCCCCACCCTCAGCCTCACCCCCCACCACCCTCAGCCTCACCCCCACCACCCTCAGCCTCACCCCCACCACCCTCACCCCTCACCATCACCCCCACCACCCTCAGCCTCACCCACCACCCTCAGCCTCACCCACCACCCTCAGCCTCACCCACCACCCTCAGCCTCACCCCCCACCACCCTCAGCCTCACCCCCCACCACCCTCAGCCTCACCCCCCCGCCCTCACCATCACCCCCCACCACCCTCAGCCTCACCCCCCCTCACCATCACCACCCTCAGCCTCACTCACCATCACCCCCCACCAGCCTCACCATCACCCCCACCACCCTCAGCCTCACTCACCATCACCCCCCACCCTCAGCCTCAACCCCCACCACCCTCACCCTCACCCCCCACAGCCTCATCACCCCTCACAGCCTCATCACCCCTCACCACCCTCAGCATCACCACCCCCACCACCCTCACCATCACCCCCCACCACCCTCAGCCTCACCACCCCACCCTCACCATCACCCCCCACCACCCTCAGCCTCACCCCTCCTACCCTCACCATCACCCCCCACCACCCTGAGCCTCACCACCCCCACCACCCTCAGCATCACTCCCCCCGCCACCCTCAGCATCACCCCCCCGCCACCCTCAGCATCACCCCCCGCCACCCTCAGCATCACCCCCCCGCCACCCTCAGCATCACCCCCCGCCACCCTCAGCATCAGCCCCCCGCCACCCTCAGCATCACCCCCCCACCACCCTCAGCATCACCACCCTCAGCATCACCCCCCACCACCCTCAGCATAACCCTCCGTCACCACCCTCAGCCTCACCCCACTCACCATCACCCCCTCCTTCTCACATCACCCCCTCTCACATTACCACCTCTCACTCTCACATTACCCCCTCTCACATTACCCCCTCTCACTCTCACTTTACCCCCCTCACTCTCACTTTACCCCCCTCACTCTCACTTTACCCCCCTCACTCTCACTTTACCCCCCTCACTCTCACATTACCCCCTCTCACATTACCATCACCCCCCTCCCTCTCACATTACCATCACCCCCCGCTCCCTCTCACCATCGCACCCCCGCTCCCTCTCACCATCGCACCCCCGCTCCCTCTCACCATCGCACCCCCGCTCCCTCTCACCATCGCACCCCCGCTCCCTCTCACCCCCTCTCCCTCTCACCATCGCACCCCTTCTCCCGCTCACCATCACCCCCCCCCCTATACACACAACACACTTCAAGCAGCTACCCCATACACATAGGGTCTCAGACAAAAACGCAAACATGCTCACAGAGACATACATTCAGACACACAAGGATACTCTCTGTCAGACACACTCTCAGGCACATACACAGGTAGACAGCGCATCAATGTGTATATGTGACACTTTTTTGTTAGTGGGGCCTCATGTTTGCATTTCGCCTAAGGCCTCATAAAGTCTAGAGCCGCCTCTGTTAGTGGGGTAATAGCTGCTTCGTCCAAGGAGACATCTGACTGCTATTTTGGGGTCAAGAAGGAATTTTTTCCTAGTTTGTTGCAAAATTGGAAGCGCTTTAGACTTTTTTGCCTTCTTTTGGATCAACAGCAAAAACATATGTGAGGAAGGCTGAACTTGATGGACGCAAGTCTCTTTTCAGCTATGTAACTATGTAACGTTGGTTTTAACTTTTCTAGAGTTCTGCCTGCTTTATGTAACTGACTTTTACAGTTGATTCAATACAAAACATTAACTGTTCACTCAACAGAGCCCTCACAACTGTGACAGAAAAATCCCTCAATGAAACTAGATTTTTGTATTATTGTGAAAGGCTACAAGTTATATAAAAGGATTTCAATATCCCGTAGAAAAAAACATTGTGAAACTCTTTATAGAATTGATTGTAGTTCCAATAGTTCCATTGTGTAAATATTTAAAGCTAAATCAGGAAAGGGTTCAGGGAAGCAGCACCTTCTGGGTGTCCTCAAACTCATATGGTGGTGAGTTAGTATGGAAAATATGAGGACAGAAAACAGAATATAGTGTAGTATATGCTATAGATGGTGAGGTAAAATAAGAAAAATGCCACTTACAATTTTCTGGAGCTTATGTTCAGATGTGTGCGCCTGGGCGGTATGATCCCCGCCTGTGGATATGTCGCTCAGCTTGGGTTCCTTGTAGATGGTAGGTCAGCGTCAAGCGTAAGAGTGTCGAGCGTTCGTGGGTATTTCCATTCAAATTGCAGTGTCACAGATATTCACAAATACATTAAATGAGAATAAAACCAGAAAAATAGGGAATTCATTCGCCTCCCGAGCGGCGTCCACCCCGATTCCTCATTTCAAATGTTAGTTTATAACCTTCACACCTCGCAACATGCGTGTCAAACCGCAAGGGAAACAATTAATCAGCGCTCCCCTGGGCAGCCCCCATTTGTACAGATGAACGCCAGCCAGGGGGAGCGTTCGTGGATTGTTTCCCTACTCGTTCATTTCCAGACCAAGGACTTCCCCAGTGCCCCATTAGAATGTTCACACCAACTAATCAGAACGTTTTCACTTGCAACCTAAGTGTGAAACCGCAAGGGAAGTAATTAATAAATGCTCCCCTGGGTGGCCGCCATTTCGTATAGACGAATGCCATCCAGGGGGAGCATTCATAACCCGAAAGGAGACGCTTCCCTTGTCGGGGTTTCACACCAGGACCTCGCGAATGGAGACAAACCAATCGAGGGACCGAAGCGAGGATCCCTGAGATTGGTGTGGACACTTCTGGGGTACTGGCAGGTTTTGGCAGGCCTTCATGAGCCCGAGGGACAAAGAGACCAGCTCTTTTCCCGCGGGCTAGCTTTTCTGTGCCTAGGAGATAAAGGGATGGTCCATTTTTCCTGCGCCTAGACTCCCAGGCGGTTGGGGTGGGGAACCCGGGGTCTAGTGTCGGGTTTTGGGGACAAAGGGAACGGAGTCCCTTCTCTTGGTGGGAGCTCGGGGAGGGGGAGGATTGTGGGATGTGTCTTTGCATGTGTGTGTGATCCACCCCTTGCATTGGGTATGCATAAAAGCCGTGTGTGGCCAATGAAATTGTGTTGTACCTTTCAGGACTGAGTGTCGTCCAGTGACTGGGGGGAAAATGGTTCTCCTTGTATTCTAACAGGTTCCTGATTGGCTGAAGGAAGGGGATTAGCGGAGGTAACCGGTCGGGTTACCCGTGGTCCGCTACATTGATGTCCCCCCGTTCTTCATTACCTATTATTATCTCATAGAAAAAAAAGCAAATATGCTAACAGGGTTATTTACTTAAGTAAGGATTGTCAGGAATTTAAAGTGAATTAAAAGTGGACTTCAAATTTAAGCCCAAAGTAGCTGAACTGAAAGCATAGCTATCTTGGAGACTTTTTCCAGGTCTGTTACATTGGTCTGAAATTTGAAATAACTTTAAATTATTAATAATTCTCCGTTTAGTGAATTAGTCTGTAAATGTATTTTATATGTAAATTCTGAATGCTCTATATAGATGATGCATTGAATTTATGAAAATACAATATAAATATACACTTCCTTTGGTTAGCGCTTACTAAAGTGGCTAAAACATATCAGTCAATCTTAATCCTTTCACTAGTTCCAAAGATAGAGCTGAACAAACATATCCCATAACTCTTTAGCCAGCAGAGGTAGGCGATACGTAGTTTCGCATGTGACTGCAGTTTTACTCATTAAAAGATATGGAAAAAAAAACTGATAAACAAGCTACCGTTATCTGACCAACTGACACTCAACCTAACTTGCCCACTGCTGTGATTGCACTGTGTGAATCTGCAGCCACAGACCAGGTAGAGCAGCAGTTGGATAGATAACAATAGTGTCTGACACAACGTGGCTGCTCAGCCAGATTAAACAAATAAAATTCTGTAAAAGAAATCAATATACATTATTTAATCTAATAATAATAATAATAATAATAAAAAAAAAGTGTAATAAACTTAGCAAAGTGAAAATTTGATTACAGCTGTCCTTTGAAATGAAAGAGATCTCACTTAACAGGTTTGCCTTGATACAAACCTCCCAAGGGTCCCTATTTAAGACAGTCCCTCTTTTGGGCCCAAATCACTCTGTCCCCCTTTTCTACCCCAACGCCCCTCATTTTAGGAGTACTTGTCATGCCTGAATTTATATCGGAGCTCCATAGCATTAACACTCACAGTAATGTGTCTTTCAACTACAATACATTTGTCTGTATAAACAAGATACATTGTTCTCGTTCTAAATTACATTTTAGTTTACAAAATTATTAGTAAGTAGCCTTAAATTTCTCAGATGAGTCCTGCCCCTGGTGACACACCCCACTCCTAAAATTAAGAAGTACCTCATTGTCCATTTTGAACTTTTGGGAGGTATGCTGGATACTGGCAGGTGAGCTTAAACTTTAAATCCAAAATTAAAACATTCTCTAAGTCAGCTAGCTATACATCTAGTTTGGCCTCGTGGCCTTAAATGTGAAATTCACTTTGAATTCTCACTTCAGTGAATAACCTGTTTTGCCCACTGCCTTTCCATTCACAATTCCATTTCTTTTTTCAATTGTAATGTCATTTGAAATTTCTGCACATATTCTGCAAATATATATATATATTTCATTTTCTTTTTTTGCTTTTTTATTACAATTTCAAAAGTCACTAGAAAAGCTACAATTTCTGGGGAAATTGTGTGAAGTGTTCTTGCCTCCACCAGTAGTCTACAACTGGAGTGGGCGGAGTAACTGTTATTATTTATTTATATAGCACATTTAATTGCAACATTGTTGCCCAAAGTGCTTCACAGTTACATTAAACATACAGTTATAAAAACATTAGCAGGTGCAAAAGGCCCTGTCTATGACATCACTTTCTGCTTCAGCCTGGCACAGGTCAGAGTATTTTGGCGGTTGCCATCTTCATACTGTCATATTTTAAAAACTATACATCCTACAGCGAAGAGCTTTATATTTTGAGAATCACAAGACCCAGACCTACATTTTACATACATAGTATGTCTCTGAAATATTAACAATGAAGGCACAGTCGCAGTTTAGAAATTACCCTTCAAATTTGAGCTTTGCAGAGTGGAGTTTCAATGAATGTCAATGGACGGCGTGAGTTGCAAACAAATGGTCATATTGTGAAAACTATCAGGACTACGGCTTAGCTGTGGACATTTTTAGTGGCAGTAGGGATAGCTGAACGTTTTGAAATAAGATTTGTGTAGGTGGGCCTAAAAATGAGGGAGTGGTGGCAGTTTAGATATCATGTCCTGATTTTTCAGCTTTTGCCAGCTCCCACTCTAGCTTTGAACATTTTGTCATTCATTCCTATGGGACCAATTTTGCCTCGAGAACGACGATATTCCGTGAACCATTTGGCGAAACGTTCCACAAAGTAATAGCACACCAATCGGGAACAATCCGCACGTTTTGGTATATTTTTGTTTGTGTAGTGTAAAAACTGTGGGAGGAGTTAGGGTGGTAAATTTGGCTATAATAATAATAATAATAACATATATGTGAGATAACATTAAGTGGTCTTGCTATGTGGCAACTGACATTTAATGTGGATAAGTGCAAGATAATGCATCTTGGACGTAAAAACCCAAGGGCAGAGTACAGAATATTTGATAGAGTCCTAACCTCAACATCTGAGGAAAGGGATTTAGGGGTGATTATTTCTGATGACTTAAAGGTAGGCAGACAATGTAATAGAGCAGCAGGAAATGCTAGCAGAATGCTTGGTTGTATAGGGAGAGGTATTAGCAGTAGAAAGAGGGAAGTGCTCATGCCATTGTACAGAACACTGGTGAGACCTCACTTGGAGTACTGTACACAGTACTGGAGACCCTATCTTCAGAAGGATATTGATACCTTAGAGAGAGTTCAAAGAAGGGCTACTAAACTGGTTGCAGGATAAAACTTACCAGGAAAGGTTAAAGGATCTTAACATGTATAGCTTGGAGGAAAGACGAGACAGGGGGGATATGATATAAACATTTAAATACATAAAGGGAATCAACACAGTAAAGGAGGAGACTATATTTAAAAGAAGAAAAACTACCACAACAACTCTAGTCTTAAATTAGAGGGACAAAGGTTTAAAAATAATATCAGGAAGTATTACTTTACTGAGAGGGTAGTGGATGCATGGAATAGCCTTCCAGCTGAAGTGGTAGAGGTTAACACAGTAAAGGAGTTTAAGCATGCGTGGGATAGGCATAAGGCTATCCTAACTATAAGATAAGGCCAGGGACTAATTAAAGTATTTAGAAAACTGGGCAGACTAGATGGGCCGAATGGTTCTTATCTGCCGTCACATTCTATGTTTCTATGTTTCTATGTTTCTAAGAACACCTAATAATAATATATATGTGAGATAACATTAAGTGGTCTTGCTATGCAAGAACACTTAATAATAATAATAATAATAATAATAATAATAATAATAATAACATATATGTGAGATAACATTAATTGGTCTTGCTATGCAAGAACACTTAATTATTAAATGTCTGTAAAGAGATATCTCACTGTATCATCAGCTGAAGCTGCAGGTTTCAAATTACCAAAACTTTATCATTATTTTCATTATTTATTTTGAACTTCACCCTACGATCACCAATAAAAATATAACTGCAAAAACAATGTCAACAGAAAGGTAAAAGATCAGAATGCCTGTGACTGGTGTGTTTTCGAGACCAATGTATAAATTACACGCTAGTGTCCTTAAATTTCTGGTTACACCTTGGGCAATCGTTAAAGTATTTCATTGAATTTCATTGTGAATTATTGCTGCTTAGCTCATTATAACGTGAACAAATGTGCCTGGAAACTCGACCAAGGGTACAAAACCAGATACACTACTCCACAAGGCACACTTGTCTCTGTAGTCCTATTAAAACGCTATTATTCAAATTTCATTATATTGTTGTTGTTGGCACCAGCATTGACCACTGCTTGAGAATATTAAATTACCCTGGCAGATGCCAGAATCAGCTGAGGGCAGAAGAGAATAAAATAATTTGTCTATTGAGGTGTCAATGTGGTCATGCCACGTGCTTTCTAATATAGAGTACTGAGGATTTATTTACCCTTTTAAAAAGAACTCATTAAATATTGAATCTCCTTTAGCTGCATGTATGTGTGCAATACCGCTCTTTAGAAATGTTAGATTGGGCTGTTATGGGTCCGTTGAGAAATCTGAAACATTTTATGCCCCATTTTCAGATTCATATGCTGTTGTATGCTATGTATGTCTATGTTTTTGAGATGTGTACACCAGCATTATAAATCTTAGCCACATGGGTCTTACTTCATTGTTACTATTTCTTTATTGCAGTGCATTTTATATGTCCTTAATAATATTCTTGGATGTGATCAGGTATAGGCCAGTTCTATGATTCTAGAGTTTGGATGCATTCTAGTGCTGGTTAGGTGGAGAGGTCTTCTACTAGGTGAGCACTCTTTGTTAAGTTTAGCAGTACAGGATGTGTATATATAATATAATAAATCCAGAGGGTGCACATTAAACATGAATCACTCATGTTTAATGTGGTGTAAACAAACAAGTTACACCTGTAACCATTAGCCTACCCCTAATAAACCTGTAACAGAATTAGTAACTTACCTGGAATCCTGTGCCAGTTTAAGCTCCCCTCGCTGGATTCCATGCCTTGTCCAACGTCATAGCCTCCCTCGTGTGCTCACAATCTTATGGATTTTGTTTTGTATTATTAGACAACCATTAAGCTAGAATTAAATATGGTCTAGCTTGGGAATATACGTCCATATGCACTCTTAATGGACTATATAGTGCTAGGTGTAAGGTTTTCTGAATTGCTTTTGATTTTGCAGCAGCTGGAGAAAATGCAAGGTCAACATGACCAGAGCAGTGATATTTCGTTTTTTGTGTGTTAAACTCACCTATGTTGAAAGTTATAGAATCTTGTCTACTATATCCAAAGATGAATTAATAATCGTTTCTGGAATTGTCCGTCTTTCCACAAGAGTATTTTGTGATCTATAGTAAAGGAGACCCTTAAATTCCTTCAGCATTTGTTGTGTGCAGTCTCTATGAACTACGACTGATGTGATGATATAACATTTTAAAAAAAATTACATATACATTTTTTTACATATGAAAATGAAACATTTATATATGCATTATTTCATCACCGACCCTTGGAGAATTGTTTCGATTCTTTTCACTTGTCGATTATTATGAATTTTTTTTTACCTTGTACTTTTGTGAGCGATACAAAAGAGATATGGTATCCTTGCTGGTGCGCTGCTTGGCTCAGTCCCCCTACTTGAGGATTCTTTTGATAACCTTAATTCAGAAATAATTTTATCAGCTATAGCATTTTTCCAAGAATATTTTTTTCTGTCTTTGAAACTCTTGAACCTGTAGACATTTGGTTGAAAAATGATAATTACTTCTTGTAGGTTGGTAAACAAGTAGACTGCAATGTGTTTCAAAAACTTACAAAAGCTAGTTAAACCACTTTCCTGTGCAGGTTAATTTTACATAGAATTGCTTATTCTGGCATCTTTGCTTATTGCATACCTAGCCTGAGGAAGGGCTATTAAGACCTCAAATGCTGCTCATTCGCCATGTTGATCTGCAATAAACTTTGAAAGCATAGTAAGTCTCTATGAGCTTATGAAAGTATAATAAGCAAATAGCCTTTTAGCGGGCTCCTGTTGAAATGTTTTTCAGTATTTGTATGCACAATCTAAACAGAAGATATGGGTCAAAATAGAAATCAAATTGGCTGAATTTGGATATATGAAAAATATCAGACAGAAGAAGTAGGATCAGACTAGAAAACGCTGTGATTATGGTGGCAGGCGAGCAGGCTGTAATATTGGCAGTGGATGGGATTGATTACATGAAGCCATTGTTTTTTTCTGAGATAAATACATTAGCAGTCATAGTACATTATCTTAATTTATTTTATTTTTTTGCACTTTCAAAAATTGACAAAATGTTATAATTTTAAAAACATAGAAAAATCCTAGTTATTGTTCTCATGGAAGTATTGCTTGTTTTATTTGGCTGTGGACCATACATGTGTGGATTCTGCCATATTGTATTATATAGTTTACCTTGCACAATTGCTTAGGCTTATTTTTTACAAATTATTCCAGGTATAATCTTTCCCCATGTGGATCTTCTAATGCTAACAGTGAAACATATTCTTCTTTCTTTGGTAATACAGATATTTGTACAGTGTGCATCCATCTGACCAGCTCTGTGACAGAGCCCAAATCACGCTGTTCTCAACGCCCTTTTGGTGCTTCCGATAAATGCTGTGCTCAGCCCCATTCCCTAAACTGTAAACGTTGCAGTATACTAACGTTTAGTTTATTCATCAGTTCTGCTCATCGGATCTGCCGAATGGAACGGCTGCTCATGAATGAACTTCATGTCCCATAAACGTCTGTGGAGTTAATGAACTAAGCTCAGATCCCAACAGGCCTGTATGATGGTAGCTCATTTTTGGTGGTGCCTCTTTCTGTTATGGAAGCTGCTTCAGCTGCACGAAAGGCGAAGTACCTTTTTTATTTAGACTTTTTTTTTTAATCATATTGATAATTCAAGGTCAAATAATACATTATTTTATATAACATTAATAAATCCGGCTATTTTAATTTCACAACACTACAACACACCATACGCACTACAATGCCCTGTATTTGCTATAGTGCCAGAAGTGCCCCAGTGTTCAATGCTAATGAAAGTAATTAACCCTGGTAGAATCCACTGCCACCACTGAAGACTCCAGGCCAGCTCTCGTTCAGAGCTAAGGTTGAGAGTGATCAGCTAAGAAGAGCTAACAGGAGCTCCTGCTTCTCCTTTGACTGTGTTCCATTCTAAAACAGTTTGACTACTTACTGTGGGAGAGCCTAGGCACTCCTGGCACCATAATCACTACAGTGTGCGTCAGTAGTTATGGTGCTTACTGTGTTCATTTTACTGCATTAATAATTTAAAATAATAAGCAAATATTTCCTCGACATTCATATGTAATTTCATACAATTTAGACGAGGCACACCACGACAACAGGAAAATTCTAAAATCTATGTTATTACGTACAACTCATTTACTGTATGGTTAGGCCAGATTTTACCAATCTGCGTTCAATTTAATGATAGTGTTGCTTTAACACCTTCAACATGCCTATAGTCAGATATAACCTGTTTTGTTTATATTTTAGACATTGTGTGTGCATACATAAAATCTCAAAAAACGTGGACTAAAAAACAAAAGGTCTGTTTTGGTGGGTGCAAAGTAACAATAAAGATTATGCAGCACCCCTTGGCTGCTTAGATCGTTTTTATACGTTAAATTATTGCGTAGCAATATATTCCACAGGATTGCAGATGCTACAACAGAGGTTGGCCTGCAAGTGGAAATGTCACTTACGTTACTTGCAACAATTATACATCTGACTGCGAGGGGACTTGCGTTTCCCGATGCAAATGTCACCAGCACCATCTGTGCGTTGGAATCGTTTTAATTAACATCGAACAGACTAACAAATAAAACATTTTCCTCCAAGGGTTAATAAGTCTTCCGTACATCCTAGGGAATCTTTAATAAAGCTTTTCTTTTGTGACGCTGTTTCTGGGGTCATATTTATGCATTGCTAGAGTGCATTTAATCAGAATCGCGATCAAAATTCAAATGTATTCACCATGGGTTTTCATTCATCATGTGCTGGGCCTGCAGAAGCTTCAGTATAATGCCGTAGATATCAAATATGACCACGAGGGATTCATCTATGTCTTGGGCATTTACCTCCTTACACACAGATCTTATTGCACCCACAAGCAGTGTCACATATTACATGCTACATATTTTTTTTTTTCTTTTGTCTGTGGCCCAAAAAAAAAAAAATGATTGGATTTTAATAATTGATATATTTGCATGGATTCAAAAGTATATTTTATGCCTTAAACGATATGCTCTGATTTCATTTTTCTGAGGTTTAATGCTGAAACGTGATTAAAAAGGTCAATGGCTCATGAAGAGTGGAAAGAAACAGCGGATTCGCAAAATAACTGCACGCACCAAATATTTAATGTGTAGAACATTTTCTGCTTTGATTGTGTAATTGATACTGTTTGAAGTATTCGTATTGTCTGATAATGTTTATTGGATGGATGTTTTATCCCCCTTTTTTTGTCTTATTGTTTATATTATGTTAACATTTTCTATTTTTAAAAAAAATCTTTTCAATAAAAAGAATCTTTGAATAGATTTGTGTTGTATATACCAGGTGAATCTGCAGACTGATATTTGTAAAATGAGAGTCACGGATGTATGTACTGATTCTCTAACAGGGCAGTAGTGATGGTGCCCTGGGATGTTTCATTCTTGTCATCTCCCTCTCAGTTCTGAAATAACGAATACTGTTAAACAGGACAGGTTTAAGCATGATGAGAAGCTAACCACCAATTCTCTACCAACTGACCTGATAATGGTGGTCTACTGTGGACCTTGGTATCGCTCTGTCCCTTTTGCCTCCTGTCGTTTTTTTTTTTTTTTTAGGTTGTCCTATCCCTTTTATGACATCCTACACACCGCCTACTTTGCTACAATATGTCACCTGAACATCCTTTCGCACAATACCATTAGCAGAAAGAGGCACTTGTTACTCTCATCTCACTGTGTGGCTTACCGCGTGTCTCACTTTGAAATGTATCATTTGACCATGTGCAGACCAGACTTGTTCCTGTGCATATAAAAGATGGAACTGTATTTTAATATCACACCAGGAACACATAGTTTTATATTATGATAACCACAATACTTAACCTATATATTTAATATCAGTTTTATGCAGCCCTATTATATCATATCATAGATTGTTGCTGCATCTTATCCACCTACTTTCAGTATCTATCTATCTATCTATCTATCTACCCTTTATCTTTCTATCTATCTATCTATCTATCTATCTGTCGGTCTATCTAGCCTTTATCTTTCTATCTATCTATCTATCTATCTATCTATCTATATGTCTGTCTGTTTGTCTATCTATCTATCTATCTATCTATCTAGTCTTTATCTTTCTATCTGTCTATCTATCCTTTATCTTTCTTTCTATCTATCCTTTATCTTTCTGTCTGTCTATCTATCTATCCTTTATCTTTCTTTCTGTCTATCTATCTGTCTGTCAATCTATCTATCCTTTATCTTTCTTTCTTTCTATCTATCTATCTATCTATCTATCTATCCTTTATCTTTCTGTCTGTCTATCTATCTATCTGTCTATCTATCCTTTATCTTTCTTTCTTTCTATCTATCCTTTATCTTTCTGTCTGTCTATCCATCCATCCATTCCAGAAGGTTGGCAGAATATCTGTTGGTAAGAATCTAAACAGTGTTTTATATACAAATGAGTGCAACACTTACTATCATAGCTGAATTTCCAAGAAATTTTGAGAATTATAGGAATATCTGCTCAACGCTTAGCAACAGCTATTCATTTGTAGAAAAAGCATCACCAAACAATCCCTTTGCTTTCTACTTCTGAAGCTCTTACTGAGAAATATGTGCTGTGTCATATAATTATATTTCAATGCAATAAGGACAAGGACAGTCACAGAATACAGAATTGAAATTATTTACCCAACACTTAGAAAAGCTCAACTATTGAATATCTGACGGACTCTTTACATGCTGCACACATTTCTGTATGGATTTGAAGGTCAAGAGTTGTTCTGCTGAAGTATACACAAAAGTGTCAGTATTTTAAAGAACAGGTTATTATAAGAATAAGCGGGGATCATAATTCGGATTATATTAATATCATTTTAATGGATTACTTAACTCTCTTGTTGTCTGAGGAACAAATGTAACCAGATTTGCTCAGGAGATCAGCTCATAGCTCTTGTAAATAGTTATTTACTAAACTGAGAATTTAACGCAAATTTCAAATTTAAGGCCAGATTAGTTGAACTGAAAGCATTGCTGATTTTTTTCAGCTATTTTGATCTTGAATTTGAAATTGTGTTTAGGAATACATATGTCACCACTAAGGGTCTGCTTAAAACAGTTGAGGTAAATGAGCAGGCCCTTACTAAGGACATATGCAAAGCCATTACTTATGACGTACGCTGCCACTTGGTAGTTTGACCTTCACAGTTTTAAATAGGAAGAAGGGTAGACACCATTAGTGTTTGTGACTTTTATTTTATGTTCAGATTCTTTGTAATGATACATTATTATCCTGTTTCTTTTGTCTCACGTGTATGGTTTGCTGCTGAAATATGTTCTATGTTTTATGAGGCAACCAAACTGCCACCATTTTAAACAATTGATTCTGCCTGGGAGTATTATAATTTGTGTCGTATTACAGGAACATTATTACACTCCTAAGCCAATATAACTATGCGTAATTTCAATATTTCCTCAACAGTTCTCAGTGTAGACCTGTCTCTCCTGTTCTATCCAGGAAATGGGCAATATAGTCCTCAACGTAAAAGATGAAGGTAACTTTTCAATATGTAGATTATATATCGTAAGTGTATTTCCATCACTGCCATATACCTCTAGTATTTGACACGATCCTTCAGCCATATACACGCACCTCTGTTCAGACAGTGTTTTAAACCAGCATTTAGTCTTTATAGTCTTTCCTGTTCCTGTGCCGGAAGTGAAGCGGGGATGACCACAGCATAATTGTTGATTTTCAAATACTGTCTGACCCAAGGTGCATGTATATGGCTTTAGGGTCTTAGTGAAGGTAAGGATGAGTTTTTATCTTTTTTTTTTTTTTTTTACATATCTTTCATTAAAAAAAATAAATCTATTTCCTTTCAAGTGATGAAAGCATTGCTATTATAAAAAGAGATTTGAGGTTACAGCTGACCTTTAAGAACGGCTTTCATTTTTTGTGAATGATGGTGAGAATGAATTCAAGTCTATAGAAATGATGTATTGTCTGAGAATCACTCGGGTTTTGTGGGCTAAATTCCTTATCTATGGTAATTGAAATGTAATTTTACTATAGGTGACAATGGGAGAACTGCCATTAATTTACCAGAGTTAAGTTTATCTCCTGTAGAATCTGGCCCACTACGAATGACCTACTTTTATAGGAATGACTCATATTAGCTGTGAGAATGATTTACAATCTATGTGAATGGCTGCCAGAATTACTAACATTCCAAAAAAAGAACTTTTGCGTTGTGTCTTTCAATTACATGTTTGCAACATGGCGGTGAATTCCGACAGAATGTAACGTTCGGCGGATTAGGTGCTAAAGGACTTTAACATGTGAGCAAATTTGTACAACATACTTGGGGGTATTTGATAGAGAACTACAAATTGGGAGAATTACCAACAAAAGCTTATATTATTATTGCAGCTGAGCTCCCTGTACCCCTGGCTGGGTACCTCCACCAAGAACTGCTTCCTAGCTGGAACAGGGGACAAATCGCAGCACTTCTGTCCACAGTCGCCGTGGCTTGACTGGGGTCCTGGAAACCGCTACCTCCTGGAGCCGAATGGGGAATTCGCTCTAGACACCCCCAGGCATTGGACGACACTCAGTCCTGGGAGCTCTAGTCCTTACAAGGACTTTCCCCGTTGAATCCTCCACACTGGAACAGTGATTAGCTCTTTCCGCTCCCAGTAACCAGTTCTGGGAGTACAAGCTGGAATATGTTTAATGGCAGCCACAACTGGTCTTATGTGCAGGTCCTCATGCAAGGGGCACTCCCCCCTGGACCTGAGAGTAAACTACAGTAAAAACATACACACAATTACATTGGCTCTCAGGTCCAGGACACTTCCATACAAAACAAGAAAATCCCTGCCCTGTGCCAGGGAGATAATTGAGTCAAGCACAAAAAACACACATGTCACAAACACCCCAAAAGTACCTTAAAAATAGATAAAACCCCATGTACATAAAATACCCTGATAGCCCTGATCTGGGTGATGAAAATATATATAAAAATCACCCAGATCGGTTCAGGGGCTCAGTAATTTCCTGGCAGTCATAATTTGACCGACCTCATGCATGATCCCATGCCCAAAACCATTCTGGAGAATCAGGGCTTGCAGTCGGTCTAGTTCGGTAGTTTATAAACCGAACAAACTACTAGAACTAGTTAATGTTCTTACCCTGGAGCTTGTTTCCCTTGCTCGTGGGAACATTTCCACCAAACAGTGTCTTTCTAAGTGTTGTCGAGCTGAATGCAGGCGATCATGGAAGTCCAGCGGTGTTCGGGAGTTTCATTGTCCGAAAATAGTTCCATGAACTCGATGACCAAACACTGCTGCCTGTGTTCATGTGAACAAGATGGACGCCACCTCGTGGATGTCCATAGGAAGTGCGGCCACCCAGACGAACACTTAGAACACTGCGGTGGATATTGCTACAAAGTATCAATTATGCTTAACAAGCTCCAGGGTGGTCTCCGGTTTGTGCAGCTGTTCGGTTCCCGAACCATATAGTCCAAATACACAAATGCAGACTTTTACATCACATTTTACAGGGTCCATCGTCTGTGGGCAGGAGGCTGGCAAGCAGGCTCTTCCAGGAACTCATGGCAAACTCATTTGGAAAGGGGAGTTTGTCACAATTATTATTTTGAAACTATTAATTTTACCTTAATTAATAGTTAGAACATTAGAAAGTATGGACACATTGTTGGTTGCCTTATCTTGGGTTGTCTTTTTTTCTGGTGAATTCTGGTACATTCTCTATGTACATGTAGCAGAAAAGTGCATCACACATTATTCTATAAGAGATTGCATTCTCATGTACGTTTTTGTGAGCGCTTCAAGCGTTTATTTACTGTGCTCATGAAGTGTAATAAATGCATTAGTCTGTACCGAGCAACAGAGACCTTGAGGGGAAACACACACAAAAAAAGCTTTTGATAACATCTGAAGCAAAATGCTCCCATCTCTACGTGAAATAACGGCTTTTCTCACGTGTACAAGGAATACATGGGAACAAAGCCAGTTACTGACATGTAAGTAGACTGGTGTAAAGAAATAGGTTTTGTTCTTCTTGCAATGGCACCTCTTACTTTCACACAATTCAATTTACCACTTTACTCTATCCCACGCCTGTTTTGCGCATTCCATGTCTAGAGTGTTAAAGTAAGTCAGAAAAAAAATAATGCAAATCGAAAATAAGCAAATTAAACATTTGAAGGTCATGTATTTGGGGATTTGTATCATCTAATGTGATTTCCACCAAATTAGGAAGTGATCTGTTGTTTAATAAATTTTTCATAGCCCTGGTGAGTTTATCCCAAAAGCAGTGGTTTATGGTTGCATCAAGGGTTGTGGGGAGTGGGTTTTTTAGTCCAATGTTTTAGCAAAGGAACTACAACTCCCAACAACCAAAGTCATAACATCATATACAGTAGTATTGAAGTAAAAATGGAAACACGTCGGGCTGAAAGGGTGGCCTACATTAAAAAAAAAGATTTAAAAAAAAAAAGAACATCTCGCCAATTTCCCAGCAGTAGGGACACCAGTAACCCAGGTTTTTTTTGTCAATATCCTGACAAGAATAGAATTTGAAATTGCCTAAATCCCGGAACGTTAGTGTGCCTTAAGGACTGATCTGAGATTCACAGACATAGCTTTCACTTTACAATTACACTGATCCATACTGTGCCAACATATTCCGCAGCGCTGTACCATGAATACAACAAGACAAATACCGTGATCAATTCTAACAAAACTCTGTACCTAGGTTGATTGCTTGCAAGTTGCAATATCCCTTGTACCTTTTCCTGGGCCAGTAACACAATCACAATGCAATAAATTTCAGATTATAATTTAGTAATAGTGATTATGATTATAATTTAGTAATAGTGATTATGATGTTCCAAAATACATATGTGTTTTTTTTCTCTAAACTTATCTATTATAATTATTTACTCAACTAAACTACATTGTGTCGATGTCACCTGTTACCTATACAATATTGATTAAAGGGATCCTATAGTGCCAGGAAAACAAAGCCGTTTTCCTGGCACTATAGGTTTAAAAAGTGCCCCCATCCCTTGCGCCTCCACTCCCGTGGGGCTGAAGGTGTTAAAAACCCCTTTAGCCACTTACCTGAATCCAGCGCTGAGGGACATCAGGTCAGGCTCCGTCCACGCTCCTCCCCCGCCGATGTCCGCAGGTGGGGGAGACCTAATGGGCATGCACAGCAATGGCCATGCTCACATTACCATTTCCCCATAGGAAAACATTATTCAATGCTTTCCTGTGGGGAAAATCTGACGCTGGAGGTCCTCATGCAGAGCGTGAGGATGTCCAGTGTCAGATAGCGGGCCAAAGGTCCGTTTAGATTCCGGAAGCGCCTCCAGTGGCTGTCTGGCTTTCTTGAACTGCATGGTTTTACATTGCAGCACTAAGTACAATAGGGACACAGCACCCAGACCACTTCAATTAGCTGAAGTGGTCTGGGTGCCTACATTGTCCCTTTTAATTAATAAATATTTCCAATCATTTTTAAATATTAAATCTTTGAGTAACTTTTAGAAATCAGTACTATTGTTGGTCAGTTAGTATATTTCAATATGTATATATACATTCAAAAAGTAAAAATTTGATTTACACAAAACCATTCAGTTCATAGAGATTTAGAAAACCACATATAAGTTAACATAATGGAAATTGAATAATTTAATTTTGATATGTTTAAGCTTGCCAATTCTCCAACATGCCCTACTGGCACGTCAAAGGTCCCAGAGAGGGCAAGGGGCCACGATCTCAAAATTATATTTACTTGTCTTCTATATTTAACATAAAAAAAAGCAAAACACAAAACAAAAAAAGCCTGTTAGTCAGCATAGAGATATAATATTTTATTATTTTCATATAATATCATATTTCTGTTTCTCTAATGCAGTTTGCACACTAGGTTTTCCTGGACTGAACTGGTTTATGATGTCATCTGCTGAATTTTTAAAACGATATGCACATTTCAAAGAAAACAGAGAATTGTATAAGAAAAAGGTTAATATAAGTTACAGGTGATTTTCAATGTTTTATGTAATGGTGTAATTTCTAGAGAAGTAAGGGTTTCTCATCCCTCATATATTATATGAGCTGACAAAAATTGGGGAGCTTAGGAAAAGAGTCAAAGATAATTGTATGGTGATTAGTGATGTCCCGAACAGTTCGATGTTCGGTCCGCCCCCTATTCGTCATCATTGAGTAAACTTTGACCCTGTACCTCACAGTCAGCAGACACATTCCAGCCAATCAGCAGCAGACCCTCCCTCCCAGACCCTCCCACCTCCATGACAAATAGGGGGCGGACCGAACATCGCGCGTGTTCGCGACTGCGAACACGCTATGTTCGCTGGCGAATGGTTCCCGGCGAACTGTTCGGGACATCACTAATGGTCATGTTATGTGGCTAAATCCACATTATTTAACCCAGGAGAAATATGTTATATGAATCTTTACACGCTTTATACTGTTTGATTTGTAGAGCGTTACATACTATCGTTTGGTCCCAATGGCATCATTCTGATGTATGAATATGTTAGTAAGCACATAAGAGTTCAAGCTATAGAACTGTAACATTGAGAGAAATTTCTGAAATTGTCGCCAATACATTTCCATTTAATATTTCTTGCCACTTTTTTCCAGCAGAAAATTGGTGGGATTTTTCAGCACTATAAATTTAAACTAGCAGAATTTACAATGAAGAAAACGATCACTCAAAATAATGAAGGAACTTAACCTCCACTTTTAGAACGTGAGGACATCCAGCGTCAGATTTTTCCCCATAGGAAAGCATTGAGTTTTAACCCTTTAGTAACCACGGTGGGGTTTGCAAGGGAGGGGAGGGGGGGGGGGGGGGGGGGGGGGGGAAGAGGGAGCTCTACTGCCAGGAATACAGCTTTGTATTCCTGGCACTTACAGTATCTCTTAAGTCCCTTATTTATATTTTCAAAGATAGTTCTTGGAAGCACCATTATTTATTTGGTGTTTAGTTAGTGCCCTTTAAATCATAACAAGAGAGGGGGCACTTCTCGACACAATTTTATTACTGTGTTCCTTTATTGTAATGTACACGTGTTGCTACACTTGATTATATAAATGTTGCCTTTAGTTCCTTCTCGAATTTTCTGTGAATATTTGCTGACATACATGGATCTAATAGATGGAATTCTTTATATCAGTTACTCTTTTTCAATAAAATATTTAGAAAAAAAATTCTTCCAATATATAGCTCCACGATGCAAATTTTTTCATAATACTGACTTATAACTTTCTCGTCCAAAATTCAACGACATGGACCATTTTCAATCTTAAATTTTTCTCCTCAATACTATTAATTGATGATGAAATGTTGCGTACCTTGATTGCATTTCAATTTCATGGATAATAGATGCCGGAATTGCATGTCGGCTGAAGTAAAATATGTATTCTTGGACTGGGTACTATTTTAATCCGGTTCTCCTGTTACTTTATTTTCAATATTACTAAAAATGATGATAAATTAATATTTCCCAGCAATGGTGTATATTCATATATTATCCGAATCATAAATATCAATCACAACTATCTTCTACTACCAAAGTATTTCATTCCCGAAAATTATAACATAGCATTAAATATGTATCCACACCAACAGCTTCCAGAATTTGAAGGGGGTTCATTTCATATTAATGTTATTAAATTACAGTTGCGACTGCCTCAGATGCTGTAACGTCCTTGATAAATCTTTCATAATGCAGAATCTACATCTCAAGGTGTGGACAAGGTTGCATTAAATAAATAAAAAGTATGTTTATATAAGTAGATTGTTATCAGTATAATGTAGGGCATAGCGCAACATAAGCACCAAGAAATATCTAGAGTTTTGTGAAGATAATAGCAATCATATGCAATAGGGGCAAAGTACTCTGCACCTCTGGTGTATTTTAGTGGATAAAAAGATTTTATGTTCGTTTTCTTTCTCAATAACTGCGAGTTTAAAGCCTTGTCTTGATTTAGGTTGGTTCCTTATGATCCATGTACAGTGCTGCGGAATTTGTTGGCGCTTTAGAAATAATATATATATATTTTTTTTAAATTCTTTATTTTTGGTGCAAAGGAATATAACAATATGCGCGAGGTACCCCAACGGCATTCCTCACACCGATTTTCAACAGTTATAACAATGGGGTATACAGGATTACTTGCACATTTTTACTTTGTTAAGAAGATGATCATCATGTTTAACCCCTTAAGGACCAAACTTCTAGAATAAAAGGGCATCATGACATGTCACACATGTCATGTGTCCTTAAGGGGTTAAGCATAACAATGGTGATACTAGTAGCCTTGCTAGTTCGGTTTTAGCATAGCTTATCAGTTCTAGTAATATCCTGACAGTACAATATCATAAATGAGCATATTTAAGCTTATTTAACGTGGCTTAATTGAGAGGGTTACTGACTACAGGCCTAAACCTGAGGTGATGGGTCGCAGATTATAGAGTATGACATTCTAGGTAGTTAAGCACATATGTAGTTGGAAAGCAAGATTTTTGCGAGACCTCAGCATCTGTGACAATGGGATTTTACACATCCCCCAGTGGGAAGAAGTGCCCAGCATTAACTCTGGAGCTTAGTGGCAAATCATCTCACCGAGAGGCACATGCGTATTAGCAGCTGCATCATACAATAACATAACATAAAATAAAATAACAATTTAAAACACATTGCTTGTTTTATGGGCTAAACCTGCTGGGTTGCGCTGCGGGATATGAGTAGTCCCAGGGGTGGTTCAGGCTTTTCACCCCCCGCCAACTTTAGTGGCTTGATCAGCTAGTCCAGAGTGGGAGCCGATAGAGAGGCAAGTTAGTGCCATGTTGTTAGGCTGTCGCCGCTTTCCGTTGCCTGTGTGCCTCAAGGGAGGTCATGCTGTTCTTCGCGGGTTGTGGGGTACCCATTTGTCGTTGTTGAGGCGTATACCGCTGTGAGGTCTCCAGACCGGCTCCCTCTGCCGTCCTCTGATGTGTTCGCCACCTGATTGCTGTAAATAGCCGCTCCAGGTGTGTGGGATCAGCGTGGTTTGCATCACAGTGCAGGCAGCCGCCATCTTTGGTGAGTCGTCCTCTCGTCTGTGTTTCTCCACCTGGCGGTGTGCGCACTGTTCCAGGCCTGCAGTAGTGCTGTGGTGGACCGGGATGACCCCCACCGGTCCAAAGGGGGGGGGAAGGGGTCCGCGATACCCTGCAGCACTTCGGAGCTGGGAGACCGGCCGCGTCAACCACTCTGCATCAACCGCTAGGCCGCGGGTCGGACCTGCCACTCGGGGTGCGTCTGGCGAGGCCACTATGCTCCATCCCTGCTCCTGCCGAGGCCACCGTGGGGTGAGTATGCGTTGTGCCCGGTTGGCTTGACAGTGTCTCGGCAGTTGGGGCTTAAATTCGGCGATTGTATCAGAGCTCTGGGTGGATGCGACCACCCAGCATGGCGGTCAGGGTCCGCCCCCAGAAATAATATTAAGAATAAAAATATTTCATGAATATGGTGTTTGTATTCTAATTTGGCACATGCCAACAGGCTGGAACTAACTTACGCTCATGTGTCTCACTCAAAAGGATACTCCAGACCCCAAAATCATTTTAGCTTGCTGTGAAGAGTGCTATGTCTGAAGAGTGTCTTTTTGTAAAAAAAAAAAAAGTGCAGTTTTCAATAGAAATTTTCACTCTTAACATTAAACTGTTACAGCCCCTGACTGTCAATTAGACAATCAGTCCTGTTACTTCCTGGTTGTTTAGCTCAGTGGAACTGAACTCCAGAGGCAGCAATTGCCCAGAGCACCTGCCTTGCAAAGACCTGTCATTGAGCTGCATCTGGAAGTCTAAGCAGGGTTAGAAGGGGGGGACTTGCAAAGGCTACAAAATTTGCAAGCTTTTTTAGACATACCCTTAAATACATAATGCATAATTAAATTGAAGCATATTTTTATTGGGAGTGTATCTACTAAACAGCAATTTTTATTTTCTTTGTATTTGGGAAGTGGAGGGCCTCTTTAAAATGAGCTTAACAACAATTTACAGCTTGAACAGTACTTGTTGGCTTCCCTTGCCTTAGCTAAACATGGCAAACAAAAAAACAGATCTCTGTAATATATACATGCAATATTTTTACCAAGTTACATAGTGTTAAAGTTTGGTCAAGTACTAAGTTTACAATATTGGCTCTTGTTTCAATAAATTTAAAATAACTCGTAGTAAGCCCTTAGGCTATATTGCTTTAGTAAACACAGCTTGTATAACTACCTTTTGCATATATACACTTTAGGCTAACAATTTAAAACTGTTTAGTAAACTGATATAGCAAGTTAGTTATTATGGAAAGCATTTCTCGAGTGTCTTAAGTGTCTTGTGTCTTCACTAGGCATTGAATAGCATGAGTGAGAAAATAAATCCATGGAAGTGAAAAATTATAATTAGACTTTAAAATCTATGAATCCCAATTTGCTGGCACTTTCCCAACCCTTCTATAGAAAGTCACCCCTGTTTGTCCTGTGATCCCTACTTTTCTCTTTATTGACCAATACGGTATTTAGTTGAATAAAAGAAAACCGTTTTGTTGCTGGTCTATTTTGGTTTGAGGATTCCTATGGCTGTCATAGTGTGATATCAAAATGAACCATTAATACTGCAGTACCGAGCTACAGATTTTTTTTTGCAATTTAGTAATAGTTTGATACCATCTAGTGAGAATTTTGTAAGCAGATTTCTGAACTTTGAGCACAATAGAGCCATCACTCTTATTTGATAAATCCTGGTTCGCTGTTTGGTCAGATAAAGTGTTCGATTCTACCTTTCGCAACCTGAAAATAAATATGGCAGAGACAAAGCTAAAACCAAGATCAGAAATGCATAAACCATGAGCAGCATATATCAGTCTGTTCCAAGAAGACGTTAAGGTGTGACATTATGGGCTTTGGGATAATTGGAGGTTTTTGAAATGGTCTATGGGTTGTGTCCTATGAGTTGATGATGAGTGTATATAGGCTATTAAAGTAACTCTGTGAAGGGCAAATACAACACTCCAAATTCTTGCTAGGAGGTCAGAATATCTTTCCATGTGTTCTTGTTGCTTTTTCAGTCCATTTAAGGTCAGAGCTATAGTGAGATAATTTATTAATGTATCAGTAAGAGATGTATATTGGAAGGTGGCCAGAGAGACCCTGATTGTGTCGTTTTTGATCTGAGTTCGCAATTTATCAGTTCTGCTGGAAGACCAATCCGCCAACTGTACAATCATTATGGTCTGTATAGTGTAGTGGTAGTATAGTTAGTATAGTTACAAGACCGTAAAATACACGCCACCACTAGCTTTAGGTCAACTCAGGACTTAGTAACTTAAATGGAGATGGACTGTGTTCCAAGCAAATCGTGAACAGAAAGCTTTAAGTGTGGCAAAGTGAGTTCTACGGCCATACAAAGGAAGTGGCTGTAAAATTTGCAAAATTCTTGGCAACACCTTCATTATGACAACACCTTCATCCATTATTGGCAACACCTTCATCCAGCCAAGTAATGCGGGCATTCAACTTGTGGAAGTCCACCTCTAATGTTCTTGTCTAGGGAAAATGTTTAGAGAGGACTTACCATATGCAGATTAAAAAATACTTACAAAATGTCTTATTGATGTGCCTAGATTTTTTTTGTGTTCCTAATTTCCCTTTCATTTCTTACATTTATGATTATTTGAACCTTCAGGTATTTTAAGAAGGGGCATATTCTCTGCCCCATGTGGAATCAAACTTTAGCAATCATAGCTAGTCTTGGCTCCAGATCGTTGTTAACTTCCTATCCTATGATGCTCTTCATCAAAAATATAGATTACAATCATCTAAGGTGCAAATTATAGTGATCACTGCCAAATAATATTGTTGCACCCAG
Source organism: Pelobates fuscus (assembly GCF_036172605.1). Taxonomy (NCBI): domain Eukaryota; kingdom Metazoa; phylum Chordata; class Amphibia; order Anura; family Pelobatidae; genus Pelobates; species Pelobates fuscus. Next base: position 418,199,529 of record NC_086318.1, on the reverse strand, counting down.
TTGCTGTCACAAAATATTCCTATTATCCTATTGCCACTAGGTCTATACACACTCACTGGGTTCTCATTTCTTACTCACTAATCCCAGTGAGTCTTAACTCAAGGTAATATTCTACCTAAAACTTTTTATTAGCATTAACTGTGAGCAATCCTGCCATTTAACAATGCCCGTGGCTACTATTGTCATTCTAAGAGACATACACCTTTGCAATGATAATTAATGGCCAGACTGCAACAACAGAAAGGTAAGAGTTTCAACATAAGAATCACATGCAAATACACAGATATCGGGTATTTCTAGATAGTTGAGAACTTACTCAATGCCTTGCTAGTAAAATGAACCTCGTCTTTCGTGTAAAGAATCCATTGAATTGGTCTTATTACAAAAGTACGGCTGATTGAACCATTTATTGAATTAAAGATAGCCATTTTTTGTGCAATGCTAATGGATTCTGCATTTCACTGCAGCTAAATCTTGCGCTGTGTAAATTCATGCATCATGCAAGATTAGTTCTCATAAAATTTAGCTTATCTCGGATGCATCATGCAGATGATCTAATCAGCTAAACACTCATCTTAATTGCTTTTAGGTGAAATTAGAAAAAGAAAAAGCGAACTATAAAAATGAATTCAGACAACGTTGACATTCCCCGAAACCTGTTTTCACAAGACGGGTAGCTGATCGTACAAAAAAAAAAAAAAGTAATAACGATAAAAAACAAAAATATGAAATCTAAACGAATTTGCCAAGTTTGATTTGTTTCTGTTCGATTTAAAGATAAATTTGCATTCTTAAAAATGAAAGGTATCACAATACCATCGACCGAGGTAGGATGTGGTAAGGCTGAGAAGAACGTGAGTTGTCTTTGCGTATTAGCCTCTAGTGAAATCAGTTGTGATTGAAGACACATGAAAACATGTTTCTGCTGAACACGTCGTTCTTTACTTTTTGTGTTTTTATCCCACACTAGATTATCAACTCTTTTAACCCCTTTTTGATAAACGGTTGGGCAAATACAACAACAATACTACAATACATATGACTAGCTGGTTATAGCATTAAACAGGATCCATCTCAACTCCTATTTCTATTCTCATGCACCTGTTTTTTTATATCTACATTGACTCTGTACCATGAAAACATGTTAGAAACATTTCTTTGCACTTTGCTATAGACCCTGTGGAGTCAGGCAAGGCCTAGACAGAACAGGGACATGTGAGAGTGAGGGGAGTGTATAGAAGGAAATAGTAAGAATGGTGGGTGGAGGTTTAGGGCAGAGGGGTGTTACAGTATAAATAGGAGGGCATTTCACAGGCCAAGCAGCCATCTTAATTATCAGTAGGTAACAGCTTCCCGCGCTCCCTCCCCTTGTGATGTTTTGTTGGTTGTTTCTTGTTTGCTTTGTCACAGCGTGGTGGTAAATGGCCCTTGCCAACTGGAGGTTTTGACCAGTGGTCTGTGGAAATATTTATGGTCGGGGCCGATCCCTCTCCTTACTTCAGGTACAGGTATGGATAACAGATGTGCCCACTGAGCCAATGATCGGCTAGTGGTTAACATTATGATAATGGAAGGCCCAAGAAAGGCCTTTGTGCTGGTTAGGACAAGGGGGAGGGCAGTTTCCCAAGTTGTTGTGTTTGGTTGGCAAGGTGGTACTCAGTGACGTTACCCATTTACTGAGTAAGTTATATATTATGTTAATATGTTATAAAGTTGATGTTGAAGATATATATTTATAGGGGGGACGGAGCTTGGCAGCCAAGCTGAGCGGTCGCACATCAGACGAACTCTGTGCTAAAAAGCCTAAATTGAGCCAAAATTACCGCAAACAGCCCTAATATTGCCTGCTTTCCAGCCCCAGAAACAGGGGCCTGCCACTGCAGCGATACACAAACGAGTCCTAGATCGACATAGTTGATTACGTATAGGGGATCGACCTGAGGCCTACATGCGGCCTACTTAGACGGCACAAGGGAGGCGGCTGACCCCTCCACCGACTGCAGCCTACTCAAATGGAGGTCTCCCCGGCACACTCTCCTTCCCCCCGCCGGTCAGGGATATCCCGGCAACCACAGCATGCAGCTTGGGACTAAGGCACCAAGACTGGCCTATCTACACCGCCGGACCAGCGATGCATAACATGGCGGAAGCCACGTGTCACCCAGCACCCGGAGCCCCGCTGCCCTCACTATCAAAACAGATAGACCGCCTGCTCGCAAACTTCTGGGCCAAGCTCTCTAAATGCAGAGGCACTGCAGAAGAGGTCCTACCAGCAATAAAACCACCGGTCACCGTGCAACAGCCCGCAACTCCTGGACGGGGCCAAGGTGCAGTTTGGATTGTGGGGAGGAGGAAATGGGTGTTCTGACGGCAAGCATACTCACCTCAACAGCTTCCACTGTACTCCCAGTGAAAGAGGTAAGATCCAGGGCGCAGGCAGACCTGACAAAGGCGGAGACACCTAGGCAATCTTAAGAGCGCAGGGAACAGACGCACCCTAACATCAAGCCTGTACAAGTGACCTTACCAAACTCCCCACCAAAAGCCTGAGGTGCAAAATGGGTCTCAAGGACAAGCACAAGGACCTACCCCATGCTTCAGCTTCTTGTCCCTTCGTCCCATGCCAGAGCTCCTGTGTTTGGCAACAGCCACACTGCAATGGGACTGTACTCCATAGTGGAATCGAGTGATCGGAGTTTGTGACTCTTACAAGCAGGCTCTTAGTCCAAAATGCTGCCTCTGCAGTGCCTAGAGTTCACTTGTTATTGCTAGCATGTTATCCAGCTCTCTCTCCTACCAAACCTAGTCTAAGTTTACATACACCATGCTTTATATTTACCTAATCTACTATGTCTGAAATACTTTATCTGTTCGCACACCTATATTACCATCTCTATTTGGACATGTTCACTAGCCTGATTGGTATGCCTTTATAACAAAACAAAAAAGTGCTCTATATTGTCACCATACATCTTGTCATTATAAAAGCTTGTACTTATCACTGCATGCCTAAAAGAAAGTATATCTATCTATCTCTAGAATATTTAATAAAGATGTGTCCTATTTTCACCAAGTAAGTCTGTGATTTGGTTATTTTGGGTAAGTAAAGGGGTGTGAATCAGTGGATGGGTTTCTAGTTTCATTCCCATACACAATACCCTCTACCTACGCACAAGAATAAAAGCAAAAATTCTAAGCACCATAAGCACACCATAAGCACATAATGGTGCAAAGAGCCTCTGGGTGCAGACTCTTCCTTTTTGCCTACGCATTTTGACAACAATTGGGACACAACCCAGATAAATCATTGATTAGCTAGCAGCAGTATGCTTAGTAGCACAGTAATTGTTGCTAGTCTATCTGTGATCTGTAATGACATGAAGGGGTGCTGCCCTGGAACAGCACTGTCACTTTAAATGTGGGAACCAATACAGCAGAGAAATAAATGCCAAGACACAAATGAATAGGATAAATCAAGATATATATATATATATATATATATATATATATATATATATATATTTACAGGGAACCAAAGGAGAATGCAAAACAAAAATATCTATACACACACACACACACACACAGTAAATCAAAATAAGCACTAATTGTGCAGGCAACAAATACTGTAACAGTCCTTTGGTATAAGGGTAGGATTGTGCAGCTACCACGAGTATCAGGTAGGGCACAGATCCAGAGTCACAAGACTAATATAGTGACATCAAGATCAAAAGGAGAATAAATGAACAAGTCTGCAGGGACAGAATCACTGGTAGTAAAGCCGGGACCACGGAACCAGAACACAGGATCGGAGGACACAGCAACGAAGGACCAGGAGGACACAATAACGCAGGATCAGGAGGACACAGGATGAAGATCAGGAGACACAGGACCAAGTCACAGTATGCAGGAGCCAGGAACCCAGGGAAACAGGAAACAAAAGGCAATGATCTGGCAAGGAGTGAGGGGAGAACCCAAACTAAATAGGTGCTAAACAAGGACCAGGTGAAGTGCTTAATGAAAAGAAATCAGGAACAGTGCCAAACAGAAACAGTGGTGAGTATGAGTACTGCACGAGGGCAAATCATCTAAGGAGTGTCGTGACACGATCAAGCGGTGAAACACCTGAAAATTAGTTTTGCTTACGGCCACCTCCAAAAACAAGCATCATGTAGTCATATATAACAACTAATACAATATAGATAAAGTGAATTGATGTACTGGGCGTGCAGGCATTTTTAAAACCTTTTTTAAACGTATAAACGAGACATGCAGACACATATATAAAACCCTGCAGATATAAACCTACATCTATAGACCTACAGGTATAAATTGAGCTTTCTACTAGCGCATTGTAAAGGGATTTAGAAATCGAGTGTTTCCGTAATATTATGTCAGGTATGCAGGTGCAGAACCACTCATGCCATAATAGATACTTCTACTGTTGATGAGATATCATCAGGAGGTCACATTACACACTTCATGTAAGGCTGCCTGTGAAGAGTCTGAGTAATTGCAATGGCAACATATGCTTTATGTATATTGAGTGAAGAAGAAGTCCTTTATTTTTTGGGACGGACCCGAGGCAGCATGACCCTATGAGTTCTCTCTGAAAGGGAATACTAATAAAAATGGAAGATCTAGTCTGTGTGATAGTCTGTATGACTGTTTAATTATCCAACCAGATGCCTACCTATCTTTTAAAATAAATAAATAAACCACGGTAAGAATTTGAACTTCTCTTTGAAGGTAGTTTGACCACTTACATTGGGGGTTGCACCACCACTCGGCTGACACGATAACCACAACAGCAAACAATCTTTTTAAAAATAAAAATAGTTTATTGTTCAGAGGCAAACAGGCTACAATGCGGGAGGGGTAAAATGGATTCAACACATTTTGTGCATTACATATACAGTTGTAATCAAAATTATTCAACCCCCTTTGAAAATCAGGTTTATTGTAAGAATTTACAGACTTTCAGCTGTTTACAATGAACAAATCAAACAAAAGCAATTGAAATAGCTCAACACAATGAATGCTTCAAATGGTTTTCCCAAATTCAACTAAAAATGCAACTTATAATGACTTCTCCAGTCCCAAAACTATACAGCTCCTTCATGAAAAGAATCTTGGGTACCTAGTAGAGCACCCTTTTGCTGTATTGACCTGCTGCAAACGAGATGCATCGCCAGACACCAGCTTCTGGCCGTGTTCCTGAGGAATCTTAGCCCATTGTTCATGAGCAATGGCCTCCAGTTTAGTAATATTCCTGGGTTTGCGTGCTGCAACCTCCTTCTACAAACCTGACCAGACATTTTCTATGGGATTCAAGTCAGGTGACTGTGATGGCCAGTGTAGAATTTTCCAGGACTTCTTCTGCAACCAAGCCCTGGTGGAATTTTAGGTATGTTGTCTTGTTGGAAGGTCCAATGACGTCCAAGCTTCAGCTTTCTCATGGACGGCATGATGTTTTCTCCTAGGATTTCCTGATACTTCAATAAATCCATCTTGCCTTCCACATGCTGCAGGTTTTCAGTGACAGAGGATGCAAAGCAGCCCCAGAGCATCACCGAGCCACCAACATGCTTAACTATAGGTAGAGAGTTCTTTTCTGCATATGCTTCATTCTTCTTCTTCCAGACTTACCACTGTTCCAGTTTTGTTTCATCACTCTACAAAACTTCTGTGGCTTGTCTATGATATATGATATTTGAGCTGACTTTTCATTGAAACCTCAGTGCCTGTTGCCACTAAGCCTTGCTGCAGGTTTTTGCAGTCACTTTAGGATTTTACACAACCTGCCTTTTTAGAAATCTGGTTGCAGCCATTGATAGCTTCCTTTTTCTGCCCTACCCAGGTAGTGAAACCACTGTTCCTTCAACTTTAAATTTGTAAACTGTGCTTCCAGTGGTGTCTCTGGGAACATGCAGTGCCTTCACAATCTTTTTTGTATCCTGTTCCTTGCTTGTGAAGGGCGATGATCTCTTGTTTTAACTTTGTGGACCATTATTTTGACTTAGCCTTACTTCTAACATGCAGTCAAATGTGACATTCAACAAACCCCTAGCCAGTTCAGGTATTTCAAGTGGTCATGCATACCTTTTTCAACTAATGGAGCCCTTGTGATTGAGACAACACCTGTTTTGCATATGTGTGCTGTTGTGAGGGATTCTATTGAAGGGGTTGAATAATTTTGAGACTGGAGATGTCATTATGAGTTGCATTTTCAGTTAATTTTGGGGAAACCACTTAAAGCATTCACTGTGTAGAACTGTTGAATGTTTTTTTTTTTGCTGTGTTTGAGTTGTTTGTTTCAAACAGCGGAAAGCCTGTAAATTTTGACAATAAACCTGATATTTATTGGGGGTTGAATAATTTTTATTACAACTGTACTTTCTCAAGACTCACAAACTGCTACTGCTACAAACAACATTAAAGAGTCACTCTAAGCACTATAACAACTACAGCTTCCAACTCTCCTTTGTAAGTAGTGGTGACAGAGAGCGATACCCAGCGAAATCTACTTAAGAAGTCAAACTGCTCTAATATGGTTTGACTACTTAAATGGGTGAATGGGGGGTAAACCAGCGTTATCCTGCCTCCATAACCACTATGGCAAGCTGTAGTGGCTTTCGTGGCTGTGTGTTCCTTTAATATATAGTCACATACTATATGTCAATCAGTATACTCCTTACATGTGCAAACAGTTTACTTATTTATGCACTTACTTGTACACACTGCATGTATGCATTAACACATAATATTAAAATATTCTCACACTACTTTAATGCATTTATGTACTGCATGCATAGACATATTACGGTAATGCATTATCACAATACAATTATGTGTGCACACCCTACATACATGTATAGAATGCATTGGCACACTACATGTGTTTATTCATATACAACATTTTTGCCTTTAAACACATTCACAAACTATGTGTCATTATTTAATGAAATATAAACTCTGCGTCCATTTATGCTATACACATGCATTCCCATACAGAACACAAAAACATATACAGGCATCAACACACACAAGTGCCTGCTACATACAACATTCACACACCGAACAATGCCCACAAATGTTTACACTATACACATACATCACACTATGCAAGCTTAAATACACATGCCAAAAGACTTACACTGTGTAATGGCCTGCAGGTACTCTGAGTACCCCTATTACTTTTTGGCATCTGAGGCTATTTTCTGACCATTTTCAGCCTTGCTGAGCCAAGGTATTCAGTGCCATTAGGAGCACTGAGATACGCATCTCAAAGCACTCTAAGCAGTATTCAGAGGTGAAATGTAGCGAGTGATAATAGCACTGATTATAGCAGTGATTTAATCAGTTATCATAGCCTTCACCCCACACAAGACTACATATAGGGGTTAAACAGAACTGACTATATCGCAGCTGTTAAGAGGTATTTTATTGCATACAATAGGGTGATTAGCAGTACATACAGTTCCCATAAGTCCTCTTCCCATAAGTCTTTGTTTTTCTTGCTGAAACCCTTAGTCCCACCAAAACAATCAAATACTCAGCTCCATTTTGTCCATGTAATTCAAACAACCTGAAACAATGAATACCCCTGGTAAAATTCCCACCAAACAAGAGGAAAGTCTACCTTGCAACCCTGAGTCCATGACACACTGTATCCAAATACAAGTTAAACTACTGCAGACATTCACTTACATTTAATCATATGTCAATATTTGCATGTAGACCTTTGTTTTATAAATGCCTTAATGTTCAGTTTATGTATTTATGCTCATCATATGATTTTATATATATTCCTTCCTGTCTATTTTATATATTAAAATGAGAAGATTGTATATATATATATATGACCTTAATGTCTGGATAGCAGATTCTTATAAAAAATCAGTATGAACCCCAGCAGAATGGCCCTCAAAACAGGTTTGACAGAAATTATATCCGCAGACAATTTAGAAAACAACCACTTCAATACGTTGGCAGGCACACTATATGTGTTCATTCACATACAACGTTCTTGCCTTCACACACATTCACAAACTATGTGTCATTATTTTTAGCTGTATTTGTTTGTATATTTTATTATCCATGAACCACAGTCACTTTCCCATTTTACCACTTTCATTTACATTAATGGAGCCAATTCCAACTTGGACATGTTATGAATGCTGTCCTTGTGTTCAGAATCTTACTCCTTTGCCACCATGTTTCTCATCTCCTGTTGATGCACTTGTCCTGGGCTGCCGCCTTACAACCACAATAATAAAGTCAATGCTTTATATTTCCTTTTACCATTATTTCCAAACTTTAGGCCTGCAACCCCACCCAGTTCAGGTATCAGCATTTACTATGTAAAACACTTGTTCTCATAGCAGACTACCACACCTTTTTATAAGCAGGGCTTTGCCCTCAATATCTAAAATGAGTGAGAATTTTGTAAGAGTTTAAAAAAACATTACCTAACTTTGAAGCTCATAAAATCCGAATTAGACCGTGAGCCGCAAAATAATGTTCTTCTTGAACCCTACCTGGTGTTCGTGCTCTTTCACTCACACCCACAATCTAAATATTTATTCATGTGTAATATATTATACTATAGGTTTTTTCTGTACAATATTTGTCCTTTGGTGTTGTTTCTATACAACAATATTTTTCAAACAGGTATTGCATTAGTTTAAATAGGTTATTTTAGAGGAGGGTTGTTTATCTGTAGTAATAATAATTTGACTTTAAACGTACAGAGGCTCCGAGAGGCCATGTATTAGCTTGGGAAAACAAGCCGGAAAAAAACATTAAAATTACACAGCCTCTCTGGGCTTCCGTAATAACCTAAAAAAATAATAATATATGAGACAAAGCTATTGCTTATTCCATTGTAATTAGTTAAAGGGCTACTGTAGGCACCCAGACCATTTCAACGTATTGATGTGGTCTGGGTGCAGTGTCCCTGTGTCCTTCATTCTACATTGCAGGATTAAGGATGTCTCCAATTACTGTCTACCAGACAGCCACAAGAGGCGCTACCCGCAGTTTCACGGAGTTCGACTCTGTAAAATGACACTGGATGTCCTCACGATGTGCATGAGGACATTCAACGTCAAGCAAAACCCCATAAGAAAGCAATGGTTCAATGCTTTTCTTTCGGGAAGGCCTTATGCACGCATTTGCATTAGGCCCCCCCATCCGGTTGACGTCGGTGGAAGAGAAACACGACCCAGCGCTGAGCGTCTATGGTGCTGGAATCAGGTAAGTGACTAAAAGGGTTTCTTAACCTTTGCATGGATGGGGCATCTTCATATCTCTAACACTAAAAATATCCTTTAAATCAGTACTTTTGTCATCACTTTTGATGACGGGAAAGGAGGAGGAGAGTCCCCAGCACCGAGGGAGCACGGCATTGGAGAAAGGTAAGTGATTAACCCCTTCCTCCCCCTAGAGCCTGGCAGGAGGGGGGCCCAGAGGGTGAGGGGGACCCAAGGACCCTATAGAGCCAGGAAAATGAGTATATTTTCCTGGCACTATAATGGTCCTTTAACCCCTTAAGGACCAAACTTCTGGAATAAAAGGGAATCATGACATGTCACACATGTCATGTGTCCTTAAGGGGTTAAACAAATTAAGATATTCACTTCTTCTGAAACAACTGATAAGGAAGGAATTCCCAGGGACTTATCCTATGGATTCTGGATCACTAGACTATACATCTCTACAAAATTGAGAAACTTCATTATTTAGTGTTTCATTCCAAAAACATCAGCCTGTTTTATTTTGTGTTGATGGAATATGCAGATCGTTTCCATTGAAAATAATGTGATAGCTAGGATTCACTGGCAAACGTCAGCCAATTGCTGGTTCATGCAGAAGCTGCAAATTGCAGAAAAATTCGTTTTTTTATTCTTTTTGTATTTTTGATTTATTTTCTTAATGTATTAATAATGTATTAATAATGTACAATGATCATGAAGTGTCAATTTAAGGTCTGTTTGCAAGTTTGGCCATAGCTAGAGCTTGAAAGGACACTCTACTGCCCAAATACAAATCACTGTTTAGTAAATATACACCCAATGAAAACATGCATGCATTTAATTATATACTTCTTTTATTGGGGATATATCTAAAAAAAACACCTGCAAAGCATTCAGACCTTTTGTCTACAGCCTTTGCAAGCCCTTTCTTTCTTCCCCAGCCCATTGCTAAAGTGGTCTGGGGTCCCTTTCAGAGCTGGATCAAGGACATGAGTAGTCTAAGAAATTCTTTATTATATATTAAGATTTATAACATATAGAGACATCAATGTGAGCCGTGAGTTAAAGGGACACTATAGTCACCAGAACAACTACAGCTTAATGTATGGTTCTGGTGAGTATAATCATTGCCTTCAGACATTTTCATGCAAACACTGCCTTTTCACAGAAAAGGCAGTGTTTACATTGCCCCTAGGGACACCTCAAAATGGCCACTCCTCAGATGGCCACTGGAGGTGCTTATGGATATCTTTTAACGTTCCAACTGCTAGAGATATTGATACACAATTTATTAAATAGCTCATGCCCTCCCACAGATCATGCCCAACAAATGAATACTAGGCATGTTGCAATATGAAATAAATGGATTCTGTTTTTATTTTACATGTACATGTTTGCTGTGCGTTTATTTATCTAAGAAAGCTGCTTTCGACACATGATGCAGGATGTGGTTTTTAACTCTTAATGATTTTGCTTATTTTAACTCTGCAATAATGTAGAGAATCTCACATGTAGAGGTCAGTAATAAAGCATTTATTTAACAGGATAACCATATGCCCTTTAATTAAGTATACTAAGCACCACGACAACCTGTACGCCATCTGTAAGTCAATGGCTCCCAATTAAAATTTTCAAGGAACACCCTACATGAAAAATCATAAAAAAAAATCATTATTTTGTAAATGTACTCCCAATTAAAACATGCACACATTTATTCATGTTTGTTGGCATTGGGGGGTATATCTAAAAAGAGCGTGCAAAACTTGTAATTCTTGTGCCTGCAACCTTTGAAAACCCTCCTCTTTTTCCTGCTGCACAGACGCTCTGTCTGTTTCAGAGAAATGGCCAATCAGATGCTTCCCAGGAGTGCGTGCGCGGGGACAGGGGGACGCCAGAGCAAGAGGTGCTGTCTGATTGGCCAACAGGGAGGTGTTACTCAATGGTTTCATAAAAGTTCCTATGTCTCTTAGAAGGTTTATAAAATGCAACTAAGATAGGAAACACAAAAAAAAATGACAGCAAGCTTTGTAGGTGTGACGTGGTCCTTTAAAGTGATATTATAGGTACCCAGACCACTTCCGCTCATTGAAGTGGTCTGAGTGCAGTGTCCTAGCATACTTCACCGTAGAAAGGTAATAATTGCAACTTTTTATAAACTTTTATAAACTACAATAATTTACTACACCATTAGCATTTTTCCCACATGATGTCATGCAGCAATTCCAACTGCACCAGTTGTACAGGAGGTTCATAAGATCAAATAAAAGAGCTCACGCACCATAAAGTTGAAGCAAAAATCTAAGTTTTTTATTTGAGACAACTGAGTTTAAGTAGTCTTTTATGATTTGAAAGTGTACATTTTGGTAGGGCCCATGGGAGTCGGTTTGGCGAAACTCAAAAAACCATATAATCAGACCTTTACCCCTTAAGGACCAAACTTCTGGAATAAAAGGGAATCATGACATGTCACACATGTCATGTGTCCTTAAGGGGTTAAAGGTAAACATTCCATAGTTCCACCAACCTTCAATTTCATAGGTGGAGTTGTACCTTCCCAGTTTGCTCTGCATCTTATGGCAGCCAGGTGTACTTCTATCATTCTGGGTTGTACCACCTTTTTCTCGTCTTAACATGAAGTCATGTCACCATTACAGACAATGTATAAAAGCATTCTGATATTATATTTAGCGTGCAATCACATTAGCATTTTTCTGCTTACTTCCAATTAGAAACACGCCAGTTTAACAAATTTAGGATTATCTAGAACAGACAAACATATTGAATCTCAATCTGTGTTGAATATTATTTTTTAACATCTTTTCACTCCCGCTCAGATTGTTTTCATACAGAAAGATCTGTGGTATTTGTGTACATCTGCGACGAGTGCCAAATATGAAGATTCCAGTCTGTAGTTTTGAAAAGCATAAATAAAATTGTCAGTGGAAATTATTTTTGCTGAGATAAAGTCACAGTTTTCAGATAGTGGGGAACATTGTACATTGGATTTAGTTTATCACAAGAAGTTTATCACAAGAAGATTGTAGCTGATCAAGCAGAGATAAACAATGTTTTGACGGTGAAAACGTATTCATGTTTAGTGTACAAATAATTACAATGGTGTATATATATATATATAGTTTACAGGAAAAATAATGCAAACTTATCGGAGTGCAATATTTTCACGTGATGTGTGAAGTTTCCTTTTTGTCATGTTAATGTTCTTTGTGTACTTGTATACTTTTTCCTGTAAATTATGTATGTATGTTGTGGCAGTAGTCACCGTCTCTGGGGATGGAAGACAGACACTATGTGTGGGCCCCCAGATTCCTTTTGTGTTTTGGTCACCCTGTGCCCATAATTGGTGCAGGGTATGTTGAATGTATTGCTTGTCTGTGCCTCTCCCACTCCCCCTTTTTTTCTGTCCTATTATTTGCCCAACAGGGTGTTGTCCCAGGGACACTTTCAGACCAGTAAACTAGCTGCCCTGTCCCTCCTCAATCTCCCATCAGCTCTTGCTATTGTCTGACCCCACCATTCCTTGTACTCAGGGGCGTATTAGCCGCGAGGCAAACAAGGCATTTGCCTTGGGCGGCATTTTCCAGGGGGCGGCAAAAAACGCCGCCCCCAAATGCCCAAGGCAAATGTCTTGTTAGCCTTGCGGCTAACAGACATGCTGGGCTGGTTGCTGGTTGCTGGGCGGCCGGCGAGGGAACTCTTCCCCTGAGCTCTCTGCTCAGCTCCCTCGCGTGCCGCCCGCAGAGTGAGACTGGGAGCCGGAATATGACGTCATATTCCGGCTCCGCCTCCCAGCCTCACTCTGCGGGCGGCGCGCGAGGGAGCTGAGCAGAGAGCTCAGGGGAAGAGCTCCCTCGCCGGCCGCCCAGCCTGCCCGCCAGTGCCGCCCTGCAGCCACTGGACCACCAGGGAATGGGAGAACCCCCCCACCCCCAGCATTCCCAAAGGTAAGGAGGCCGGGGGGGGGGAGTAAATAAAAAAAAAATGTGTTAATGTGAGTGTGTGTGTCTCTGACTGTGTGTGTCTGATAGTGTGTGTGTGTGTCTGTTAGTGTGTGTGTGTGTGTCTGTTAGTGTTTGTCTGTTAGTGTGTGTGTGTGTCTGTTAGTGTGTGTGTGTGTGTCTGTTAGTGTGTGTGTCTGACTGTGTGTGTCTGTTAGTGTGTGTGTCTCACTGTGTGTGTCTGTTAGTGTGTATGTGTCCGACTGTGTGTGTCTGTTAGTGTGTGTGTGTCCGACTGTGTGTGTTTGTTAGTGTGTGTGTCTCACTGTGTGTGTCTGTTAGTGTGTGTGTGTTTGTTAGTGTGTGTCCGACTGTGTGTGTTTGTTAGTGTGTGTGTCTGTTAGTGTGTGTGTCCGACTGTGTGTGTTTGTTAGTGTGTGTGTCTCACTGTGTGTGTCTGTTAGTGTGTGTGTGTTTGTTAGTGTGTGTCCGACTGTGTGTGTTTGTTAGTGTGTGTGTCTGTTAGTGTGTGTGTCCGACTGTGTGTGTTTGTTAGTGTGTGTGTCTCACTGTGTGTGTCTGTTAGTGTGTGTGTGTGTGTGACTGTGTGTGTTTGTTAGTGTGTGTCCGACTGTGTGTGTTTGTTAGTGTGTGTGTGTGTCCGACTGTGTGTGTCTGTTAGCTAGTGTATGCGTATCTGTCAGTGAATGTGTGTGTATTTAGAAGGCGGGGCAGGGGGGAAGGGTTGGGTGGGGGTGGCGCGCGCGCGGTGGGGGGGGGGTGTCTGAGTTTTGTCCTGCCTAGGGCAGCACAAAACCAAGATACACCACTGCTTGTACTATGTGTGTGCTATGTTTGGTAAAGTTAGTTGCTGTTTTAACCTTCACCAAGTGTTGCTTGGTGTTTGGTCCAGGGTGGAAAAGGCCCTCAGTGATCCCAGTCAAGCCTCTGCGACTGGTTCTGAAGTGCTCCAGGGTCCCTGATAACTAAGAGGAAGCAGACATGGCGGAGGTACTCAGTCGGAGTACTGGAGCTCTGTCATATATGTATATAGAGTAGGACCTGCCAAAGATGGGGTACATTGACATTGTGGCAGGCATATGCAATGTATGATCATATAATGTAACTAAACCCCCATTATTTTTGCCTAGATTAGGTGTTTTTAAAAAACAAATACAATCTGTCAACATTGAAGTTGCTGTTTAGTGGATAGTTGAGTGCACTGGATCTTGTGTATTGTATAAATTGGCCCCCAGCAACACCCTTTTTATGCATGTTCAGGTGAGTGCAGCCCCCTGGTTTCATATATTTTAAGGCTTTGCCTGTAGTTGTGGGAGGTGATTGATTTCCCCTTAAAAGGGCTGACAATCCACTCCCAACTTATCGTGGATTGTCTGGCGAGTCACTTCCGGTTCAGACTGCCACTTTGGATTGTTTCTTACCTGTTTTCCTTGTGGTCTCCTGGTCCGGTGTCTCCCTGGCTCTTCTACCCACCCCGGCGTCCGCGCAGATCATTTTCAGCTCCAAATACCCGGTTCAACCGTAAGTCAGGCCCAGCCGTAAAGCATCAGCCACAAAATTGCTACCTTTCACGGCGGGGCTCCGTTCGTTTATACCGAGCGTTCTGTTTTCTGTCATGTATTGCAACCAATCAAAACTGTTCGGCTAATTCTAGTAAACATATGCTTCGCATGTTTCACTTCATGAATATTTTTGAACGCGGCCGTTCGGGAAATTTACTGTATATATCTTTTCGGTATTCGACGATACAGTGTATACACTCATTCGCCTCTTTTAGCTGTTCATACATTCTATCCTTTGGGTAAATTACGGCCAAACGCACAAAATAGGCACAAAGTTTTCACCTAATTTAGGATACTACCCCCCTGCTGGTTACATATGATGCTACAGTCATAAAAAATTTTCCACTTAGGGGTAATACATAGTGAATGTATCTGAATGTTAAAACTTATATACTCAATAGTCTGTGCGGTAAACATTGGCTGTGATGAACCTTTGAGTGTTATAATTATTACCTTTTAGTCCTCTTTGCACTGTGTTTTAGATCCTGCTGTTTTGGTGTTTATTTACATTAAGCATACTGGACCATACTGACGGTGGCTTTACGAACACAAAACCCGTCATCTGCCTCTGTCATAATCTCCCTGCTCACCAATAGTATCTGATAGGTTCCTTTTATTTAATTCGGGCCCACGATCTGGCTCACTACAATATACCCTTACGCACAGATACTCATGCACGTCCTATCCATGGGTCGCAGCACATCCTCTACTGCCACCCTCTCGTTCATATCTTACCGCTTAGCATCAGCCTAACTCAAACTTTATCAGGTACGATGTCATAACCCTGTACATTTTCTAGGTTTTGAGTGGTACTGGCTTCCTGAGATTTAGGTTGTCCAACTAGGTTTCTGTTTCTGGTTTTAATCCAAAAAGCTAGTGGTCCCGCGAGGCCAACACCTATCCTCATTCTCTCAGGTATACGTCCCTCGGGCCAAATCATAGTTAGCCGCCTCGTATGGTTGCATAGAGAGGGCCCCCCATGTCACTTCCCTTCTATCTTATGCTTTACTTATCACCGAGAGGCCGACACCCCACCACAACGTTTCGGTGGCCTTCTTTCCCCTCGGGCCAATGCATAGGTAGCGCCTCTCATGCCGCTTGGCAAATAGTAAGGACTCCTCTGTCACGTTCCGAAAAGCATAATTCTTCACCGCTTGGCATCTAGCTAGCCTACCAGTACCCAGCCACTTTGTCTCAGAATAGTAATGTTTGCTGTGGTATCTATTTTGGGGTTTACTTCTTTTTGCCACCTTAACCTAAAATTACTCTGTTCCCTACTAAAAAAACAATGGTGTCCTGGGTAATATTTAATCACCTTCCCGTAACAACCAAGCCAACCAACCATTATTAGAACTTCATGGCTCCATCCCTACAACATCTATATTCATGCTTTAAGTTTGCTTACTATTAACTAGGCTCTGCCTAAATGCAAACCTTTTTCCAGGACACTACTTCCGTATAGGTGCAGCATCTGCAGCTTCCTCCAGCCACATTCCAACTCATGTCATCAAGGCTATGGGACGCTGAAAACCCTCCGCCTATACTCTTTACATTCCAAACCTAGTTAAAGAGTTAACACAAGCTTTTCGTGACTTCTCCAAATAAACAATGTTTTGTTATGTGTATACATTTTGTATGGTATTTTTCTTTTTGCCCACTTTTATTACAGGCCTACTGCTTTCTCGGTTAAGGCACACCACAACCGACTGGTGTCCATTTGTATGTGTTTATTGGTTATAATATGTTATGTTACCCTTTTTATTACGGCCAGATTGCCCCGACTACAAATTTTAAGGCGTTGCCTGTAGTTGTGGGAGGTGCTTGATTTCCCCTTAAAAGGGCTGACAATCCACTCCCAACTTATCGTGGATTGTCTGTCGAGTCACCCCTCCCACCACTCCCTCTATTCATATCACCCTCTAAGGTGGGCCCACTTTTATTACAGGCCTACTGCTTTCTCTGTTCCGGCACACCACAACTGACTGGTGTGCATTTGTATGTGTTTATTGGTTATAATATGTTATGTTACCCTTTTCATTACGGCCAGATTGCCCCGACTACAAATGTAAATATTTCTATATATATATATATATATATATATATATATAGGCGTTACCCAACAACCATGCCTGATGAAGTGACCTTAGTATATGTCCTGAAAACTTGCAAACTACCTTTCTTTCATTGGCCAATAAAGGTATCACTTATATATATATATATATATATATATATATATATTTATTTATTTTTTTGTGAATATCGAATTACTAATATATAATAGTAATTAACTGGTCCCTAGAAAGTATTTTGCTTGTTAGTTACCTAAAATCTCATTTTTTGTGAAGATTGACTTGAATGATATAAAATAGCCTGAGATGTAGAAAAGTAAAAATCTAACATCTCGAACATGGAGAAACCAACCAAAAGGAGAAGGGTTAAATATTGAAAGGACAGAATTATTAGATCGTTTGGATGTGTGGATTTCAGGGTGTTCTGACTATTCCCTAAATTCTGATAATACAGCCCATCTTGTATAGTATGTTAAAGTTGCATTGTATTACATCACTACCACAAAATGTATAAGCACTGTGTAATTGGTCAATCCCAAAATATAATATGTCACACTGATCCTAAGATAAAAGGAATATGCACCCCACGGTAATCTAAATCAATCCAAATTCTCTGGAGTGGGAATATCATTTTAGGTGTTGGAATACTGGGCAGTGTTACTATCTATTGGGCAAATATTTTTACAAAGTATAAAAGATTCAAAATCTATGCCTGTGATGAAATGGTTAACAAAAACAAAACCAGTTTCCTACACCACGTACATTGTCATAAACATACCTTGTAGAATTCCATATTCTGTTTAATTTTTGAAGGAAACATATATATATTTATTGTAAGCAAAACACTACGTATACTATAGACTCTTTGTGTATTATTTTGTAATTACCCTTGCTCTCTGGGGAAATAAATGCTTTTTTTCACAAGTTCCACGTAACTGACCATAGACCATGCACAATTGAACAGTCGAAACTGGCTTGAAGCACATTTCTGAGATGCCTTGCCTTTGCACATGACTTCAAAATGTGTGAACGCGCTCTTGCTCTTAGATAAAATGTGCTTGTAGAATAATAAAGTACATTGTAACATAACAACTGTCTTCTGAAAAACAAAACAGAACAGGATATTTTTTTCCCATGACCCTCTGGAAGACTGAAACATGAGCAATAGCTACTTTTATCTGCTTGATTAAAGAGTGTTCTTATCGAAAACATGAAAGTTCCTTCTAGCTTTTTTAGAGCCAGAGAAATCAGCAAACGTCTTGCCACCTGCTAGTTTGTGAAGAAAAGCATTACGTTTCCAACATTCATACTACGAACCAAGGAAGGATGTATTTTTCATAAGAGCTCTCTGTAAGTGAGAGGTACGGCCAACCTAATAATTGAAGGCCTACTGTTTGATACGTGCTGCACACTACATAATTCTGAATTCATTCTCGTTGTTTGCTGTCTAACATGCTTCCAGCGCTGTGAAGAGCAGAAGATTACACTGTATCAATGAACATACAGACTTGTAATCGTTAATCATGGGCAGAGCGAGTAAATTACATCTTGAAAGCCAGAAGATGCTATAGATGTACTCAATCACTACATGTTATGGAAACATTATCCCTATCAGCTACAGAAATTAAAATTACACAGAAAAATATATTTCAGGTTATTGCTGCTAAAGGTGGTTTCTCCATTTTGGTTTTATTTTTGTAATTAATGTAACATGTCATGTGTTGTTCTTCATCTGAGGTTGTATTTTCCCTAATTAATTAGCGAACAGATAATTGCTTTTATGTAGAATTCAAAGTGGGTGTACTTTCTTTTTGTATGTGTATTCATTGTGCAAAGTATTAATATCTAAGGGGGTTCTTAAAATCAGTCAGTCAGAAAGCTGCCATTGGGTACTGGCTGTCACAGTGCCCGTTCGGAAACCGCCGCAGCGGGAACACATCAGATCATTGAGGTCATGTGGAAAGGAGGAAGAGGGACTTACCTCTAGTTAAACAGCATGCATCCCATCATACTGCTGCTGCAGCACCTGACTAGTACATTAACAGTAAGGATGCCAGCCGCCGAGTTCTGCGGCATTATAAAGCTCCGCTCTCTGGCTGCTTCATAATTGACGTAAACATGTGTGCGTCGTCACATCATCGTCACGCACTCATCTTTTAGGGCCAAATAGCCTTTCACAACCAACCAGAAATGTTTTAAGGTTATTTAAACCCAAATGTGCCCATTTTCAGAGCCCTGTCGTGGTTTCCACTTGTCAGTAATCTGAGAGCGCGTTCTTGTATTTGTTTATCTGGTTTTTGATCTTGGCATGTTCCTGACTATCCCGTATTCTTGTATCCCTGACC
This sequence comes from Pelobates fuscus, assembly GCF_036172605.1. NCBI lineage: Eukaryota > Metazoa > Chordata > Amphibia > Anura > Pelobatidae > Pelobates > Pelobates fuscus. Next base: position 418,180,322 of record NC_086318.1, on the reverse strand, counting down.
TTTAGGCTTGTTACTGACTATTCTTTGTCCATTAAATTCGGCCATTCTAAGGCCCAATAATACATTTATCTATATTAGTATTTTAGTGTTTAACTTAACTCTGCTTATTGGGCCACTGTATCGTCCTGACATTACGAAAAGACCATGGAGAATGCAGAGTTAAGTCAACACATGTTGACCTGTGAGAGAAAGGCCGAGGAGATTTTTCACTACATGGATTAATTCGCTCAAGCCTTTATTTGTTTATTTATTTTATTTATTACTGGCATTTATAAAGCACCAACCTATTCCACAGCGCTGTACAATTCGAAAAAAGACAATACATTATAAACAGACCTATACACAAGGTAGAGGGCCATGCCCATGAGCTTACAATCTAAAAACCTTTTAAAAATTGTTAGTCCAAACTGCTCACCTTCAGCCAGAAGATCCTCAGCTGGTTCCTCACCAACCTATTATGGCTAGTCTGATGGTATATATCACATAGTCTGTCACATTGTCACCTCCTCCTCATTACAGGGGTGATCCACAGGAATGACGTGGGTTCATCAATCAGTACCAATTGAGTCCCACTTTGAAGCCTCTCCTGGATCTTTCCCTTCTTAAAGGAGTAAGATAGGTTACATAATGAATCAGTTGACAGGAAAGGCTCTTACTTGGGCCAAATCATTATGGGAGAGCAATAAGTCTATTACCTATAACTATGCTGAATTCCTTGCAGAATTTAAAGTCACTTTCAAATGGTTAGGGAAGAAAAAGAACACGGCTAAGGTGTTAATGTATATTAAGCAAGGCGACCATACAGTAACCGACTACGCTATCGAGTTCCGTACTCTCACCTCTGAAGTAGAATGGACAAACAGCTCTATAGTCACTACATTCTCAGAGGGATTATCTGATGCTATACTTGATAAGACGGCAGCCAGAGAATTACAAGATACATTAAGTGAATACATTGACAATAGACTGAAAAAGAAACAGAGAGATAACTTTACTTTACTTTACTTTAGCACCTCTTGAACCTCATTAATCCTGTTTTCTTCAAGCCTCCTGAAGTAGCATAACCTGAACCAATAGAGTTAGGTGTTATGAGATTATCAGAAGAGGAGAAACTATTTAGGAGGAATGAGGGTCTATGTTTGTATTGTGGCAAAAAGGGACACCAGAGAAACACTTGTCCGGTACGTCCAGGAGACTTGTGCACCTATGAACTGTCAGGGGACCAGCCTCAGGTGTTATGCATGTGTCCCCTGTCAGGGCCGGACTGGGAAAAAAATTAGGCCCGGGCATTTTTCAATCAGAGCGGCCCCCTAAGAAGGGGGCGGGGCCAGAGAGGGTGTGTTTTGTCATCACTAATGACAATCACGCCCCCTCTCAAAGTGAGCATGTTGGTTCAATACACAGAGCCCCGCTGAAGAGCTCTGGCATTAGAAAAAGGCCCTGTATTTGTTCTGCGCAGGGCAAGCAAATTTAATAACATGCTTGCGCTGTGTTTGCTTTTAAATTGTCTCTGGTGTCTCCACAGGTGAGATACCAGAGGACAAAAGGGCCAGGAAAGTGTATGGTGCATGTGGGATTGCATGTGTGTAGAGTGTGGTGTGGTATTGTGTAAATAGGTCAATTTAATTTGTGTTTGTGGTGTAATATGTGTGTGTATAGGGGGCATAGTGTTATAGGGGATGTAGAGAGTGTGTGCATACGGGTTGTAGTGTGTGTGTAGGAGACGTAGTGTGTGTAGGGGTTGTAGAGAGGGTGTGTTTAGAGAATGTTGTATGTGTTTGCTGACAAGGAATGTAGTGTGTGTGTAGGTGGTGCAGTGTGTGTGTGTGTAGGAGATCTAGTGTGTAAATGACCAAGAGTGTGTATAGGAGATTCTGTTTGTGTGTGTGTGTGTGTGTATATAGAGGATTAAGAGTGCATATAGGGTAAGGGATCTAGCGTGTATCTGGAGCGTAATGAGTGTATTGGTGCAGTGTGAGGGGTGCTGTAGTGTGTGTGTGTGTGTGTGTATATATATATATATATATATATATATATATTTGGACGTATTGTATGTGTGAGGGGCGCAGTGTGTGTGTATGTAAGAGGGGTGATGTGTGTGAGGGTGTTTTTATCTGCCATCACATTCTAGGTTTCTAATTTTCTTTGTCTTTTAACTCACTGAGGGTTATTTTATATAATATATATATATATATATATATATATGTGTGTGTGTGAGCGAGGGTGATGTCTGTCTGAGGGTGATGTGTGTGAGTGAGGGTGCTGTGTGTGAGTGAGGGTGCTGTGTGTGAGTGAGGGTGCGCTCTGTGTGTCTGGGTGCGGTGTGTGTCTGGGTGCGGTGTGTGTGTTTGGGTGCTGTGTGTGTGTTTGGGTGCTGTGTGTGTGTTTGGGTGCTGTGTGTGTGTTTGAGTGCTGTGTGTGTGTGTCTGGGGGTGCTGTGTGTGTGTCTGGGGGTGCTGTGTGTGTGTCTGGGTGATGTGTGTGTCTGGGGGTGATGTGTGTGTGGCTGGGGGTGATGTGTGTGTGAGGGGGCTGTTAGTGTTATTTTTTTATTTAAATGCAAGTATTTTTTTTATTAAATAAAAAAATCCCACTAACAGCCCCCTCACACACACACATCACCCCCAGCCACACACACATCACCCCCAGACACACACAGCACCCCCAGACACACACACAGCACCCCCAGACACACACACATCACCCCCAGACACACACATAGCACCCAGACACACACACACAGCACCCCCAGACACACATGTGGTGCTGTGTTTGTGTCTGGGGGTGCTGTGTGTGTCTGGGGGTGATGTGTGTGAGGGGGCTTTTAGTGTGATTTTTTTATTTAAAATGTATTTTTTTTATTAATAATTAAAAAAAAAAAAGTTATATCCCCCCCCCCCTCCTCCCTTCTTACCTTTATCCTGGGAGGGGATGGGGGGATCCGTGCTGCCGTGCTTCCTTCCCTCCTTCCCTGGTGGTCCAGTGGTGAGAGTGAACTCTAGCCCCTGCAGGCTAGAGTTCACTCTCGCGAGATCTGAGCGTTGCCGCGGTAACCGCGGCAACGCTCAGACCTCGCGAGAGGACCCGGCGGAGCTGCTGGATAGAGCTCCGCCGGTCCTCTCTCCTGCCTCTCTCCCCCACACCCCAGCAAGCGGCCGCCTGGAAGTGTCTCTGGGTCGGTAAAGGGAGATCTTTGATCTCCCCATCGGCCCATGGAGACACACAGCAGGGCCGGCGCTCGGATAGCGCTGGCCCTGCAGGGGCTGGCAGGGGAGATCCTGTGATCTCCCCTGCCGGCCTCGGCCCCACGGCCATCGCGGCCCACCGGGCATTTGCCCGGTATGCCCGATGGCCAGTCCGGGCCTGTCCCCTGTTATGCCTCTACACTGACTCCTTTCTGTGTCTACTCAATCTCAAGACAAATAATTTTATTGCGAGGCTCTAGTCGATTGAGGAGTCGCAGAAAATGTAATTGACACTTTGTGTCCGTCCACACCCCTCAAGAGGTCCACACCTTCACTATTGACACCATAGACGGCAGACCTCTTAAAAAAACTCTTATAAGACATGAGACATATCCTATGTCTTTATTGATTTGGGTCTTATATAAGGAACTGTTAACATTCCAGGTTATCTCTTCTTCTTCTTGTCCAATAATGCTTGGGTTTCCATGGTTGGCTAAACAAAATACTCATTAAGATTGGACAAAGGGAGAGATATTGGCATGGGGAGAGGAATGTAGACATGAGTGTATTTTGCCTGTGACTAAAAATTGGGCACCATCAATGTGCCTACTACTGCTCCTCTTTCTACGACAGTACCTTTCCAATACTTGGAGGTTAAAGAGGTTTTCAATAAGATTCCTGCTTATACACTACCCCTTTATAGGCTGTATGATTTTTCAATAGATTTGTTACCTGGTACCATCTTCTTTCGAAAGTAAAATCATAGAGGAATATGTACAAGAGTCATTAGCCAAACATCACATAAATAGTTCCTCTTCTCCTGCAGGAGTAGGGTTTTTCATTATATCTAAGAAGGTGGGTGATCTAAGCCCTTGTATTGACAAGATCACCAAAAGATACGTGTACCCGTTACCTCTGATATCAGAGTTGTTTGATTGACTTAAAGGGGCAAGGGTGTTCACAAAACTTAACCTTAGGAGCACTTACAATTTAGTAAGGATTAAAGAGGGTCACAAGTGGAAAACAGTGTTCAATACTAGAAGTGGACATTATGAATACCTAGTTATGCCCTTTTGGTTATGTAGTGCCCCCGCTGTTTTCCAAGACCTCATAAACAACGTTTTAAGTGAATACATTTATTCTTTTGTGTTGGTATACCTTGATGATATACTCCCCTGATCTAAGGAAGTCCTGAAGACATTGTTGAAAAATGGTTTGCATTACAAGCTAGAAAAAATGTTTGTTAGATCAAACTTAGATAAGTTCTCAGGGTACATTATTTCTGCTTATGGTTTCAAAATGGATCCACATAAACAAGAAGCCTTCTTACTATGGCCTTTGCCTGATGGGTTGAAGGCCATTCAGTCATCTGCTTTGCTAACTGTGACAAAAAGAGACTTTAATGTGTCACATGGCACAAGATGCATAGCCTCCCCCATGCTGAGATAGTTGCCTGGCATTTGCTGTTTGAAAATAAAAGTTGTTGCGGTTTGTACCAAGAAAGAAGCTGGTTGTCTCTTTCCTTGCTGTGACTATCCAAGATCTGCTTTAATGTGAATGCTGGTGGATAAAGAGACTCCAAGCCCAGTTCATAACACTTAGTATAGTGGTCATCTGTGCAAGTTAGTGGAAGTACCAACTGACGATATTAGTCTGTATCATCACAAACTATTACCATAGGTTAATCAAGGGATTTTCTTTGGTGATAGCCCCGATAACAAACCTGACAAGGTGTTAAATGCCATCTTTGGCCTAAAGACGCTGTTGAGGCATTTGAGCGCCTAAAGAAATTGATTGCTTCTGCACTTATTCTAATAACCCTTATCCCAGCAAACTGTTCATTCTTGAGGTTGATGCCTTTGAAACTGGGGTTGGTGCTGTCCTATACCAGAGAGAGACTCATGAGACATTGTTACATCCTTGTGGGTTCTACTCCAAGAAATTGCCACCAGCAAAGCGTAACTATGACATTGGCAATAGGGAACTGCTGGCCATTATATTAGCCCCTAAAGAATGGAGACATCTATTAGAAGGGTCCAAAGATCTCCTGATGATTATCACAAGAATCTAGCTTACTTTGGAGAAGCTAACAGACTGTCGCCCTGACAAAGAAGATGGTTTATTTTCTTGTCAAGGTTTAACTTTATCATAACGTACAGACCAGGTACACATAACATTAATGCAGATGCCTTATCTAGGCAATTTGATACAGTGGAGGAGCAAGAACAAGAGATCTCTCCTCTTGTACCTCCGGAGGGTATCATTGCTTCTACAAGTCTTTCTTTGTCTTCACCATTTCTTGGTATCATACTAGCAGCTCAGGTCAGACACCTAATGACAAACTCCAGGAAACCTTGTTTGTTCCTGTTTCTCACAGAAAGACGATACTTAAAATTTTCCATGACAATGTTACTGCAGGACATCCTGGCATATGCGAAACTATTTCTGCCATCACCAGACAGTTTTGGTGGTCCTTTCTTTGAAAGGATGTTATTGAATATGTTATGGCATGTAACACATGTGTTGTTGTTAAGGTTCCTCACTAACTACATTGCGGGTTATCACAACCTCTTCCTGTGCCCAATATTCTATAGTCCCATTTGTCTATTGTCGATCTACCCATGTCTAACAGATATAACACAAGCCTGATGGTAGTAGATAGTTTTTCCAAAATGGCTCATTTTGTTCCACTCAAGAAATCCCCCAAGATCTTGCTCAGATTTACCTATTTTTTATAGATTTTTCTGTGTTTAATTTAACTCAATTCTGCGTATTGTGCCACTGTATCGTAATGACACTGGCTTATGGAGCTTTTTTGAGGCTTGGTTTTTTGAGATGTTGGACCAAAAGTATGCTATGTATTTTTCTCTTTATTTTGTCCCCTTATTTCCCCCTATAACTGTCTCCAAATTTGTGATTTATAATTTTCAATCTTTTAATAGAGACTGTTCTATCTCTACAGGTAAGCTAATAACTGAACTTGTGTTTTGATGTTTCATGAATTAAGGAGCTGACCTTTAACTTCATGGGACCAGACACCAGTCAACAGTTGGGTAACTCTAAATTCTATAAAAATTGATCACTTTAGGCCATTTTGTAAAATACTAAAACATTTACTATACATTTCTAAACTAATTCAGTCGATGTGTTGCTTACATCTATTTTCAAAATGAGCTCTAAATAACTCAGATGGAATAACAGCTGTTCTGTGACATATAATGTAAAACAGTCAATAGACAGTCATTGATCTTGACTCTACTAGTTACATTGACTAAGCACCCCCAAACTTCAGGGTTACTCGGAGCATGTTTATTTTCTAGTAAGCAAGCCACTGATATATTTTAGGAAGGATCTGTAAGTGTGGATATACTGTTGTGGGCCCTGGACATACATGAAAATGAGAGAAATCTGTGAACTCCTAATACTGTAACACCTGAATATTCCGAAAGATGTAAAGGGGGTTCTGCAGTTTAAAGCTTAAATAGTTCATACTGAAGAGCTCATCAAATTATGTGCATAAATAAAAATGTTATAAAAATTATGTTGCTGAACCTTGTGTTTGAACCCTGAAGCGTAGACATGACAGGCAATTAACAATAAGTGGTATAACAACACAATGTATCCGCGGGTGATAGGTGAAGGATTTTCAGATTTTTTTTGTCTGCCTCATGAATAACAAGATTGTGATACAAATGCATTTTCTAAAAAGTAGTTGATGACAGAAAAGTTTTTTTTTTCTTTTTTCTTTGATTCTTTCCTACATCGAGCTTTGAAATCTCAGAGGCAGGCTGCAGAGATACATAATGCAGATGGCATTGAGCACATCACTGCTCTTAAGGGGAGAGAGATTGTAGAGAAGTCACTTTGCTCTCACAACCCCTGCTGTGTGGGCAATAGGGAGAGAACATGAATGAAGACCTCTGTCCTTTTCACTGCCTTTAAAGATTAGCATTGGCTGCTTTCTCTAAATTGACCACCTCGAGGTTCTGGTGGCAAATCTTGGTACATCAAGATGTTTGGCAGCAAATTACCTAAGACTACATGCTGACACCGAACATGTACATTCATTAAACCCCTGTAAGCTTGTATTCATACATGACATGCCATCAAACACGAGCAGCTATCAGAGGAGCTGTCTCCAGTTGGAGAGGGAGCTCAGCCAAAGTTGAGGATGCAAAAAGAACATGTCGCAATGCAAAATTTTGGAGGAAAGAAAAGTAACATAGACAGCTAGGAATGGTAGGCTTCCTGAGAGGTAGGCTTGAAGTTGCTTCAACTTTTACAAATACCGGCAGTTCTTGACCACTCTCAGAGATGCAATTATGCTATTTATTCTTGTACAGTGTTTTGTGTGTGTGTGTGGCAGTATGCATGTGTCTGTTTAGCAGTTCAGTGTGTATCTTACATTGTGAATCTGTGTGCATATATGTCTAAGTGTGTATCTGTGAGAGTGTCCAGGAATGTGTATCCATGTGTATGAATAATTTTAAGTATAAATTTGAGTGGCAGTGTTTGTGTGTTTGCACGTGTGTCTTGGAAAGTGTGTTGGGGTGGAGGCCAGTGATTAAGTAAGGGGCCCCAAGAGTTCTGATGGCAAGAGGGGGGCAGAGTTAAAGTTGTCCAGAGTTCATCACAGGGGGCCCTGAGGACTCATTGAGGACACAAAGAGTTTAACAAAATTGTAGTTTAACAACAACACATTTCACCATTCTGACACATGTGATTTATTTTAACTCTAAAGGCGAAAATGTTTGAGTGACATTTTCAAGAAAAAAGCTTACTTGGCTATTCCCCACATTCCAAGTGCAGTCTTGGTGTCACATAGTGTCATGTTGTTATGTGATCAACCTTTCACCACTGAACCTTCTGACCTCAGCCAATAACTATTCACGTGAAGTATGAGGGCCACTCAAGCTCAAAGTAATATAAAATCTATAATACATTTTAGATAATAATAATACAGAAAGCTATATGGCTTCTCTTGGCAAAATCCGTCTAAGCAGCACAATTCATACACTTCCCATCAACATTTAGCAAGTATTCAATATTTTGACCTACACCCTAATAAACACTCTACAGATTCTTGTAGAAGTCAATTGTTCATTTCATGTCTTCTCTGGGCGAGTTCTATTCTGTAACATCTGATCAATATGTCCAGGTTAAATCACCTCCATCTTCCTGTCTGTAAAAGGTATTTCTAGGTATTTTCAGACAAGTGCCAGTGTTCTCTGATCTCAATAGCTCCTGTAGAATTATGTTTTCATGTTTTTTTATGTGTGTTGGAGCAGATTTGTCTGTGTAAAGGCTCTCTGGCAAGTTCAGTAGCCATGCACCTGCTGTGCCTAATCACTGCAAGACTAACAGCCTGTGTGTTCATTGATACAGTGTAATCTCCTATGCTGCTCAGAGTGCCTGAGGCCTGATAGATTTACTAAACTGTGAGATCACTGAGCTAAGTAGTACACAGCAGATATTTGCTTCATTGTACTAGGATGGCCATATATCTCACTTATGAAACGTGTACACTAAATGACTTCATAGTATAAATGCTTGGAACTGTAGATGTGTTAACCTTTTTCTTTACAAATGGCGCGATCAAGCTTTGGTGCTTCATCTGGGCTTGACATGACTGAAAAAATAGGGATATTTGAGATAAGTGTTGTTTAATCTACTTATTTTTTAATCTGTTTATATTTCATCATCGGAAAAGATGATAATGGTGTCAGATGATTGCGGTGCCAAATGATCGTAGCGGCAGATGGTCACAGTACCAGATAATCAGTGTCAGATGATAATGGTGTCAGATGATTGTGGTGCCAAATGATCATAGCGGCAGATGATCACAGTACCAGATAATCACAGTGTCAGATGATAATGTTATCAGATGATCATAGTGCCAGGTGGTTTTGGTTTTATATGGTTGATTATGGTGTCAGGTGATTACAGTATCAAATGATGTGTGTGAGATCATAGTGTCAGGTTATTATGGAGTCAGATAATTATGATGTCAGATGATTGTGGGATTACAGTGTCAGATGATTATAGGATTAAGGTGTCAGATAATTTTGGGATTTGGGGGTTAGATGATTACAGGATTTCAATGTCCGACGATTATGGGATTATGATGTTAGATAGTTATGGGATTGTGGTGTGAGATCATGATGTTATGAGATGATTACGGTGTCAGAGGATTATGGTGTGAGATGATTATGGTATCACAGCTCCTGCGCGCCACGTTTTCTTGCCTGTAGTGACGCTTCCATCTCCTCACTCTGCCGCACTCTCCTCCAGCATTCTTCCTGATGCCGACCACTTCGAATCAGAGCACTTATATGGCTATGCCTTTCTTGACTCAATTAATGTTGTGAGTGTGTGTGCACTATCATGAAAACATTGTGCATGCATGTTCTGGCATCACATGACCACTAATAACAAATAACTGCCTTCCTAGGGCTATGTGACGAACGCCCTTTGGTCTGGTCATTGCCATGAGCTCCTGGAGGAGCCTGCTAGCCAGCCTCCTGCCCCAGGACTATGGGCAATGGAACCGGCTCATAAAAAGACTTGGTTCGTGGGATTTATTTGTTCTGTTCGGGAACCGAACCAACTCACGAACTGCGGACCACCTCTGTGCTTGTTAACCCCTGTTAATCCTGACACTTCTATCATTGTGGGTTCTAGTTGTGCTGCTGTTCACAAGAATGCAGGCAGCCGTGTTTGGGTGTCGATCGCATGGAACTCAAATCGGACACTGAAACTCCTGAACACCGCTGAACTTTGATGAACGCCTGCTTCTTCCCCACACATGTCAGGAGAGCACTACTCGGTAGGTTTGTTGGTATGAACCCGATGAACAAACGCTACCAACAAGCCCGAGTGTGCGTTTGGTATTTCTATCACTTGGAACTCCCGAAGTTGACCGGCAAAAGCACCAAACACCCTGGAACTGTTCTGGGTATAGGACCATGTGTGCGGATAGTCAGAACTTTACCCCGGTGGTGTTTCAGCTGCGTTCATGGCATCTGAGAGCTTTTCGGATATGTTGGGCGCTCTGATCGAGGCTATGCGGGGATATATAGACTGTGGGGGTTCCTATGTGGGAAATATGTATTTTGATGTGTTTTTCATATTTTATGTTTTATCGCTGAGTCATGGTGACACTGCACTTTGGGAACATTTTGTGGGTGTGTTTGTGGGAGTGTCCTGAGCGGGTTTGCTGTGACTCTTAAATGTATAAAAGCAGACCATCTGGCCAGATTAAAGCATTATAGCTTGTACTTCCAGAACTATGTGTCGTCTGGTTACTGGGAGGGGAAAGGGCTAATCACTGTTCCAGCTTGTTTCAACATGGAGAATGTATTGTGGAAAGTCCTTGTAAGGACTAGAGCGCCCAGGACTGTGTGTCTTCCAGTCCCTTGGAAGGCACTGAGTTAGTCCCCTATTCAACTCCAGTACGAAGAGGTTCGAGGACCCCAGCCAAGTCATGGCAACTGGGGGCAGAAGTGCTGAGGTTTTTTCCTTTGTTCCAGCTAGGAAGTGGTCCTTTGGCGGAGGTACCCAGCCGGTGTACAGGGAGCTTCGTTACAGGCTATATAACCTCATTTTGGCCAATATGCAGTGCCCTGTCGTGGTTTCCCTTTGTGGTTATCTGAGATCAAGTTTACTATAGTTGTATCTTAGTTATCTAACCTCAGCTTGCATGTTAACCATTCTCCATTCGATTATCCTTGACCTTTGGCTTGTCTACTTGTTAACGTATTCTCTACCTCCATGACTTTGATCTGTCTTGTACTATTCTATATAGTGTTAAGTCTGGCCACTATGGGGCCCGGTAATACAATTTAATTATTCTGATTTTTTATTGTTTAAATTAATAAATAATACCTGTGTTATTTAACCCCTTCAGGACAGACGACGGATATATTCCATCATGATTCCCTTTTATTGCAGAAGTTGTGTCATTAAGGGGTTAAAGACTTGTGAGCCAATTTACTAGTGGCCAATGCAATTTAATTTTTTTGCAGATTGATTAATTATTATTATCGGCTTGAATATTATTCTTTATCATATGGATGTGATGTCTAATATTTCTTAATTATATATATATATATATTTACATGTAATAACATTGCAGCTTATTGCTGGCGTTTATGTCACTGAAAATCCTTTAAAAAATATTTCTACAATTATATTTTCTATATATTATACTTGTTTGGCAATGGGTACCATATTTCGACTTTTTGCATTATATGCATGTTTCAGCCTTATTATCGTAGAAGCACAAACTCTAAAGTGTCCTAAATCAGTAGTTTCACTTAGCCTGCGATGCAGCTGTTTCCATTAGTCGTGTAATGGAATACTCGCCTAATTACTGCAATAACAACGTTTAGACAGAATGGTTAGTGAAATGCTTTCTAGTGCCATAAGAGGTACACACAAAACTGTAAGATATGGAACACAGCCCACTTAAAATAATATTAAATGAAAAAGAGAGAGAGAAAAAAAATTGGAATATTAAAGGAATCTTCAATCTCACCAGACATACATCTGCTTACACCGGAATTAACAGCTATATAGTCACCTCCTTAGGCCACTGTGCGACTGAAAGAATGATGTGGATACATATTATTGTGCTAGATACACAACTATATAAGGTACTGTGCAATGTTAAAGGTAAACTATGGCATAAAATGACCTTACACGATTTCACGTGGGTCCAACAAAGAGAGAAGGGTAACGTAAAAGCATTGCCAATCAATCTGCCAACACAAATAAAAACCATAAAACCAAAATAAAACAGACAGTAATCACTGAGAGCGTATAGGAGCTTCTGTACATCACAATGATATTCGAGGTGGAAAATGGAGAGAAGGAGATAAAAGGGCAAATTAGAGAGAAACAAAAAAACGAAGAGAAGAAAAGAATAAGCAGATAGAGGTGGTGTGGGTGAAAATTGCTCTGGGGAGTTTTAGTGCATTATATAGATAATAAATAAAAAATTTCATAAATTAATTTAAAAAATGCTTCCAAAGCTTCCAAGATTATGAAAGTGTCTATCTTAGATATGCTGACTGCACCTTTAGGCAGATCTCAACCTCCTGCAAAGCTGGATTTACATGTCAGGTCAGGTGCCTGCTTGCTCTGAATTCTAAGGCATTACCTATAGATAAAGTAAATTCAATGAATTTATTAGCTGATTCCATGCGCCCAGGCACTCTGGAGGTAGAGACGCATTGATGGGGAGTGAAGCCTGAGGCTCAGCCCCCTCATGGTAGGCTCTACCTCTTGTGTTAGGCTCCACCCCCTTGCATTTGGGACTTTAACCTAGTTTGCTTTTTTAAGCTTAGAATGTCCTATTTGACATTATTAATAGGTCTCACTCTTTGAAACTTTAAAGAATAAATAAGTTATATCATACCTGTAATCCAGCAAAGCTCCCGACACTAATCTCCCTCCTTCATCTGATGTCTGCAGAGGAAACGTGTGATTGGACCATTTCGCCGGCTCAGAGCACTATATATGAAATACAAGCAATGGAGGGAGGTGGAAGATCATTTCCCCCTCCCTACATGTGTGCACTCCCTTCCACAGATGGAGGGAGGGAAAAACAATATTTCTGCAAGGGAGAAGATTATTACATCTGTTGTGTGCTGATGACAGATGTAAATTATGCACAGAATTGACATTTGGCAGTCCACTTCAGAATTCCAGGCTGACAAAGTTACGTGTGCCAGGGGTGTAACAAGCCCCAGGCACACAAGTGCAAAAATCTTTGGGTATCCAACAGTTTAAGCAGAAACACTACACATCCAGTCTTCTTTAAATCACTAAAGTGGTCATGGTGGTTGGAGTAACCCTTTATTTATGTGCTGGTAGAGATAATGCTCCAGACCTAACCATTATACTCCATTGCTGGCATGTCCTGGGACATAAGACAGTCCACCCTCCCATCCTGTCACAATGACTGATTGGGTATGTAGAGTAGGAAGTGGTAGGGAACACAACAGACTGTGTCACAATATCAGAGTCTTCCAACTCAGCTTTTGGTTTGGTGTTGGCACTAACCCATCTCGGCATACTGAATGCAGCAAAAATATCTGACAAAACTGTACTACAATATGTGTTACATGTGTTCTATTATTTGTTTTTCATTATTTTTTTTTACTTTTCTTCAAAAAAGATTTACTTTTGCATGCAACTACCTATCACATTTTTTTTAATATGATGCTTTTGAATAATGAAAAAAAAATTTTCCTTGGAAAAATGATTGTGTTAGATTCAGGTGGATTTAATTGCCTGCTTGACCATTTAGGCATTTAGTCCCTAAACACTGAATTGCTTTACATTTAAGAAAAAATAATTGCAAAACTTCTAGAACATTTTGCCAATTCAGCTATTTTGTCCTAAATTTCACAACCAGGTTTTTAATTCCATACAGGCTGGTATTTAGTGCATTCGCCTCTAACTATGATATATTTAATCAAAGACGGGAGATTTTATTGAATTTATCTTATTAAAATTGGCAATCCGATTTCTGAATGATCACCTTTAAGTAGATAACAGTTGGAAATTAAGGAACCCGCCTTGCTGCTTGCATGAAAACACAGCATATACCTCCTTCTGATTTAATAGTATGATCTCAAATGACACTTGAAATAATGAGAAACGAATATCAAAATATGTAAAGTAAAATCATGTAAAACAGCTAGCATAATGTAATCATGCAATCATCCTTTAATGGAACAAACACAGTGAAAACAATCTGGATCTGTTAAAGTGAAACTGTCTCTTGTCTGGAAACGATAGTCCCTCATTGATTCACATATTAAACACAATTAAAGGACTTACTGTTCTGAGGAGTGCAGCAGAGGTAAGGAGAAAGCACACTTACTATGGAGGTAAGTTCTATAAAGGTGTGTTTTTATTCACTTATGGGAGTGCAACGTAACTACAAAATGCATTTACCTGGTGTGATATCAACAATCCATGATGTTCTCAGGCGTTTACAGATAAGCACTATATGTGTGCTTGGAGCCTAGAACGGACCTTCCCATAGTGTCCCCTCATATAGTGCTTTGTTGGACAGGTGTGGACTTTACTTTCAAATGTGTGATGTCAATTCCAGTCCACAAAATTGATAATCGCTCATACCATCTAGAAAAATTCCAGCTACCAACATTGAACTGTTCCATCTGTCTGCTTGTCTGTCTGTGTATGTGTGTGTTTGTCTGTCTGTTACTACGTAATAATGAGTATAATCACTGTGGTCGATGTATCTATCTAAAAAAAAAAAAAAAAAAAAAGTAAAGGAGACCCTTGAAACAAGGAGATCCTGGTGGTAGCTCTGAACACACAGAAAAACACATATGTAGTTACCAGATAATAGTAGAAAGGTTGGAGACATACATGAATGGGTGTTTGTCACGGTAATATACCCCAACACGCAAGAATAGTCCAGATAGTCTAGAGGCAAGAAAATACGATACGTCTTACCGGGCCTTAGAATGGCCGGACTTGACGAGGACAAGAAAAGACAGAGTCCAGAACGAGCCGAGGTCAAGGGGACAGAGAGACAGCGAAAACTAGAACAAGCTAAGGACTGGTACTGTAGCGGTACTTACCCTTCCAGGTCCCGGCCGGGGTCCTCTATTCAAGCCGCGCGCGGCTCAGCTGCTGCACGAGCCGCGCGCGGCTCATCCGACGGCTGGAACTGGAAGGTGGGCAGTGACCGCAAGAAGCGGTCATGTGTCCCGCCTGACACTAAGAGCGCGCCGCGAGTCTCGGGTGCGCTCTTAAAGGGACAGTGGGAGCCTAAATTAGAAAAGGTCTCCCATTGGTCCCTGTCATCCCACACTCCCCATACAATTACCTTTTGGGGGTGTGGATATGACAGGGACCAATCAAAATAGATGTTTAGCTATTTATACTTACCTCTTTCCCTTAGTTCCTTGCCCTATCGTGGTTTATGCTACAGTTCCCTTTAGCGCTTGTGGTGTTCAGTTGTGTTCCTTCGTATTTGACCTTGGCTTTGTATTCTGACTTCGTTTTCTCTTTATCCTTATCTGTTCTGTTTGCCGGCTTGCTGTTTACTGTGTACCAGACCCTGGCTAGTCCTAGTTTACGCTGTCTCTTTGTGCCCTTGACCTCGGATCGTTCCTGACTCTGTACTTCTCCTATATATGTCGAGTCCGGCCATTCTAAGGACCGGTAGACGTATCTTCCCTCTGTGTTGTCTTCTGTTCAGCTGGATCCTGCGTGTTGGGGTATAATCTCGTTACAGGTACACAGGAGAGCAAACCGGCGAACAAGACAAGCAGGGATAAAGAGAAAACGGAGTCAGGAACAAAACTAAGGTCTAGCACCAAAAACCCCAACTGCACTAAAGGGAACTGAACCAGAAACCATGATAGGGCAGGGAGCTAAGGGAAAGGTGAGTATAAATACCTATTAGATTGATTTGATTTGCCCTTGTCATATCCACGCCCCCAATACGTGAGAGTATGGGGAATGTGGAATGACATGGGCCAATGGGAGACCTTTTTATTTTTTTGCTCCCGCTGTCCCTTTAAATGCACGCCCGCTACGCGCGGCACGCTCCCAGTAACAGGAGCGTCACGTGGCTGCTTCTCGCGGTCCGTGCACGCCTCCCCTTCAGATGCAGGACGGCGTGCAGCGGAGAAGGAGGATCTCGCCCGGCCCCTGGAGAGGGTAAGTACCGCTACAGTGTTACAATGGTAAAGGTGGAGGGGAATAGACAAAAGGAACCCTATCTACACCTTAAAACCATAGAAAGCTTACTAACTGTAGGGGAGGAATTACCCTTCCCCAGAGTACACAACAGCGAGTAATATAAAGAGAGAAAACGGAGAGAGAGAGAGAGAGAGGGCTCTAAATGCTCCTCTCAATATAGAGGACAAAAACTCCTAAATCTCTAAGAACCCAAACTGAGCGGACTAATAATAGCTAATAACCCAAAAGAAAAAATGCCCAAATTCCCACTCGTCAGGTGAACAGATAGCTCCTGACGACGGCGTGTAGTCACACTAAAACGCGCGTCGAGAGCTTTTTATTTCTATTTACTTTTCACTAGGTAGCACTTAGTTATTTAGCAAGTTTGGTTTAAGGTAGTTTACCAGTTTATATAGGTGGCTTATGTCAGGCAGTTTTAGTCCTGTGGTCATTTAGTTAAGTAGGACTCCTATCGCTTCACCTGACGAGTGGGAATTTTGGCATTTTTTCTTTTGGGTTATTAGCTATTATGAGTCCGCTCAGTTTGGGTTCTTAGAGATTTAGGAGTTTTTGTCCTCTATATTGAGAGGAGCATTTAGAGCCCCCTCTCTCTCTCTCCGTTTTCTCTCTTTATATTTTACTTTATTTATATTTTTGGGTTACCCCCTATTTTGTAGCTCTGAGGTAGGCTCCATTTAGGATAGATTCCACACCTTCACATGCCTTTGTGACAGTGTGGATCTACCTCTATTTTCCTTTTTCTTCATTTATGATGTATCTATCTGTCTGTGTATCCGTCCATCCATCTATTTTGCACATGAACAAGTCTTGATTCAATGCACATTTGTTGAATTGGACTCTAGTTATAAATTATGTTTGTTACAAACACACCAGCGTACCCTTAACATGCGTAGCAGCCTAGAACAATAATTCCTTTGTCTGCTACTGGAGACATTTTTCATTATTTCTTATTGTACCACAAGAAACATAATGAGAAAATAAATTCACTTTGACAATTAAATATGCATTCGCAACTTTGTTGTTTGATTTGAAAGATGTCTATGGGATGCAAGAATTTCATGCACAACCATTTATGGAAAATGTAATGGGGAAGAAAAGAGACATTGAAATCTATATCATGAAATATTTAATGTACTTACACGCAATACTTTCCATGCAATTAAATGCAAATTATCTGCAGAATAACTTTGTTTGATATTATATCCAACTTCAGTCATGGACAACACTTCAAATAATTTTTTATTTTTAACTCTTTTATATTTTGTGTATTTCTGTTCATCTGGTGAATGCGTATTTGGTCCATTCTTCAATTATATTTCCATTTTTTTTATTATTGTATTTTTGATTTATATTATATTTTTGTATGGCGGTTGGCACAGCTGAGCTTTTCCCATTAATGGCGCTGGTTGGCATTGGTAGGCAATGAATGGTATTGGAGTCTTTCTTGCCTTATGGGTTTTTTTTTGCATTCTGACTTATATTTCTCAGTGATTTTTGGCAATCATTCATTTTTTTTTTTTATTATAAATTTCTTTATTTATATTTTTATAATTTCTCCTGTCACTACCATACTGATATATGGACTGTCTCCACATGCATCATGTCAACATATAGTAAGTACTTTTCATACTTATTTGGTATTCAATTAATTGACTCAATAATAATTTGATTGTATTATTGCACACTTATCATTGCCTATGCATTATGTGTACTTTGTTTTGTTAGGTAGCTTGACAAAGACCCCTGTGCAGGTCGAAACATTGTGGTGTTCACTCTGTTCCAATAAACTGCCTTCACAGAATTGGAACACCCAGGCCATCTTTCCTCAATTGCTTTCTTATTTCAGCAACTTAACTTAACTTAACATGTTTTGCTGCAAGTTCTTGACTCATTTTCTTTCCTTTTTCTGATGGTAAAAATTAATCTTAATGAAATCAGGAATTACTTTTTTAACCTATTAGCAGTGAGGAAGGTGAAAATTGTCTAGTTGAGGTGGTTGTCTTCTGTGGAACCTTGAGCATTGGCACGTGCAAACTCAGTGCGTTATTAACATTGGACACATACCATTAAGATGATCCAGGAAGTATTTTTTTAGCATATCACTAAACACATAAGACTAAACATGGTTTTTGTTGTAGACCCTAAGCCTACAAACAGATTATAGCATTCTGACACCATGGGAACATGTCTCATCCACTAATGTGTGGTCTATGTCAGTGGTGGACTTACAGGGGTCACTGAGTTAATGAGTGCAACCGGCCTTCTACGTTCCACCTGTCAGAGGGGGACCAGGAGGGGGTCAGCTGGCCTCCTGAGGGCCCCACCCAAGGCAGTGTTAATCCACTAAGGCAGGGTAGGTGCCCACTCTGCCGAAATATACTGTGTCCAGAGAGGGAGAAAGGAGGAGGCAGTGCTGATGTTCCTGCTCTTCCACACTGCTGCCTTACACACTCTGCGTCGATACTGTGAGGCAGGATATGACGTCACTCCGACCCCGGCATCACAAAACTGCGTGCGAAGGAGAAGTGAAGAAGAGCAGGAAGATTAAAGCAGCCACACTAGATCCCGGGGACAGTATCTCCACTGGAGCCCAGGGACATAACCCACACCAGCTCTCCCAAAGGTATGAAGGATGAATTGGTACTAACCCCCACCCACCTACTATAAATAAAATCCATTTGTGAGTGTGTTAGAGAATGTGTGTATGTGTTGGGTGATTGGGATGACTTTCAGAAATGCATTTGTCACTATAACAGATGCTTATGTAATTTTTTTATGCTAATTATTTTTTTTTCCAACTTAGCTATATAGTGTTAATAATAACACTACCATACACATATAGTTAATGGTAAAGAATATTATAAACATTAATATACATTATTTACTCAAAATGTCCACATGTCATAGTTAATGCCACATGTCACCTACTGTGATGTGATTGTACAGCCTGACAAATGGACAGAGTGATGATCATTTCAGTCTTGCCAATCTGTATTACAAAAGTACTAATGAGATCTGACACATGTAAGTATCCCACCAACAAATTATGATTAAGTGCTATTCAGTCAGAAATCATGTCAAGTTTCTGTTTTTTTCTCTACGTCTATGATGCTGCCATTATTGCAGGAGCATTTATCTTGAGCACTGAAATAAAAAACATGGAAATAAGATACAAGTTCCATTACAGTCTAGTCTCTTTAGGTGCCTTTTTCTCAAGTCAACTTGTCCGATTCAATTTATATGTAGGAAATTATCTCTTGAACAGGTTTACTTTCCAGTAGTCATTTGTGTCTATATACTGAAGAAAATCACAATCATTGTTTCTATTATGACATCTCCAAGTCAAATAGGTCTTTTGAATTGGCACAAATGCCTCTCTAGAAATTTTTTTTCAAGAAATGGCTTGGTTTAACCCTTCTTCTTTTATTGTACAGCTATCAGTAGACAATGCCACCTGTGAACGTAACGATAAGTTGAAACCTACTGAGCCCTCTTAAAAGAAGGAAAGAAGTGACGTTGCCAAGTCAACATCGGAATGAGCTATTACTGCAAGTTTTAAACAACAAGGTTTAAACAATCATTCACACACTATAACCCTTGAAATGTAGATAAATATTCATAGATCACCATAAAACAGCAAATTAATTCATTCAGTTATTTGCAAAAATGGATGATTAAATAGTGTAGAATATAGCATATTCTATATGTTCCTATTCAAATACATATTAAGGTGTGGCTGTCTAATGGGTTAAAAAGAACAGATGGTGGTTGCTATTCTGGACCTTATATGGAGAGTTTCCTTATGTGGCCAGAGTCTGAATTAATTGTTTAGCACAGATTTTTGTTGCAAAAGATTTTTTTATGGCATAAAAATTTCTCGATTTCCAACTAGATTGGATCTCATTGTTTGGAAGGTATTATGTGTATGAGCACATGGCTGTACATAGCCGCCTGTTGGTTCGCTCATCCATTACTGTGGCTACACTCTATTCAAGGCATAAATAAAACACAAAACTGTTGTTACTCGAAATACAATAAAGAATTTGTCTCTTTGGATTTGCGGAAAATGCTTCTATCCTTTCCGATCAATATAGTTTATATACTTTCAAAAATTATTTTAATAAAGATAAAATTAAACATGTAATGGTTTGAAAGACAAAGAACTTAAATACCATAAAAATAATATTCATTTTTTTAACCAAATAATATCTGTATACATTTATTTTATCATGAGTAAGTGTGAATTTGTCTGAATTGTAAAAAAAAAAAAAAAAAAGTAAATTTAAACTTGGAATTAGCAATGCTATCTTTCTCTCTACTGATTTACTTTTTCAGATTTTGACAATATTTTAACTAATGCCATGGTTTGGAGAGTCGCTCAATATTCTGCAGCACAAAAGATGGAAACGTATTAGGAAATTAAGAGAGTAAGCTAAGCAGGGATTAGATGGTATTTGGCCTCAGGTCTACCGAGAGTAACAATTTTGACGTATAATCACTTGATTCAAAGTCAGTTCAGATATACTCACACTCTTTGTACATATATTGATATAGCATTTTCTTTTTGAGGACTTTATCAAAACTTTCAATTGCGTCCATCATTTTAACTGTATCGAGCTGTTAAACCGATTCCTTCCTTTTTTGCACAGTTTCCATGTTTTTTCAGAAATACCATTTAGACACAACTTTTTCTTACAACACAAACTCCTCCGTAAAATGGTCAATTGTCGACTGATACCCACTGTTTATCATATGCCTCTCTTCCAAGCTGAAGAATTGCACTAGTTTAACAGATCAGAACCACCCATCTTTATTTGTACTTGGCATACACCCAATTAAAATGTTGAAACCTTATCTAGACCAGTGGTGCCCAACCCACTCCTCTATTTCTCTTGCCATGAGCATGCTAAGAAAACTGGGACTGTGGGTGTGCATTGAGGACTGGTTTTGGAACCACTAGACTAGGCTATGACAATTGCAAGGTGTATATTTTGCATAGTACAGTATTTCCTATAACTCTGAGCTTATTCCTTAATAACAATTTTTGGACATAGATTTGTATTTGATATTTGCAAGCATTTCTGTGTTGATAAAGACAGGTGAAATATTCAGTCCATTTTTTCTAACTGTTAAGTATTCAACAGATATTGGGAAATCTAATTTATTCCCTCAATGCCAAATGTCTATTTTTTTTCCTACTTCTTGAGTCCATATTCTGTCTTATTGCATTACCATAGCCTACAATCATAGCCTACAATCATGAAAGAACCGTCTTGTGAAGGACACGGACTTGATAGAACTGTTCCTTTAACCCTGGGATGTATTAAGATTTATTAAGTTTACCTCACTTGATGACCAGAAAGGATATAGAGGGTGCATTAGGACAAGTTATACAAATGGGAAAAGTTTGAGAATGGATCTAAACTTTGCTGTGTAATTTGTGGAGAATAAAATTGCTCATCTCCAGTCACAGATAATTTAAATCTACAGAAATGCTAATTTAAGGAAAAAAAAATAGACATTCCGAACATTTACATTTTAAGATTCTAAGCAAGGTTAATATACTGAAAATTACAGAACTAAGTAGGTCACTGGAAGACTGCTCATGAACAGCTAAGTTCAGAATTTTAAAAAAAGTGTTATAAGCGAGGTGATTTAATCATATGGGGTAATGAGATCTGGAATTCACAAGTCTGGGCTCACATCCTGCCAAGGTTATAAAAATATAAAAGATGTCTAGAAAAATGAATGTTAATTAGATGGACCTAGTTTCCTATGTCAGATGTGGTGATTATCTCTAAAAAAAATGATTTAGATTTTTGAATACTAAAATAGAGAAATTAAATAATTAAATATAGAGTGATAAATTAATAGTGCCTAAAGGTCTGCAGGAATATACCAAATGAATTAACCTGTTTATATCTATGATAATCTCTTACTATCACAGTGTTAAATAATAATTTAGCAATTATATGAGCAAGTGCTAATATGCAGAGATACTTTGCACTGTATTAACTTCTAGCAGTAGCATGAATCTGAGAGTTTTCAATGTCTGCCATTTTCACACTATGTTAAGATAGCAGTCAAAACCTGACGCTTGATTGGCATTTTATCGTTACGGTACTATTCTGGCAAATTATCTAACTGTAACCCTAGACCGTTAATATAGGACGTGAGAAAATATCCTCAGCCCTATCCCCAATGAACAATAACAACTGAATAATGTGTTATATTTCTAAAATCGAATTTTATATACCGTACATAGTTTGATGCAGTGGTACAGATTAGCAATTGTTGAGCTATAACATTTTTTTTGCCAGAAGTGAATTTACCGTTTTGTGACTA
Source organism: Pelobates fuscus (assembly GCF_036172605.1). NCBI lineage: Eukaryota > Metazoa > Chordata > Amphibia > Anura > Pelobatidae > Pelobates > Pelobates fuscus. Next base: position 418,158,042 of record NC_086318.1, on the reverse strand, counting down.
ATCCTTTGCAATACAACTTGTGATAGAAAATGTGTCCAGGGGTAAGACTACAAATATCTGATTGAAATTTGTTTAAAGCATTAATTTAAAGCATTGACACAGGTATAAATATGCAGACAGGTATGTCAATGTACAAATACTAATATTGCACATTGTAATAATTTGGGAACATGATTACTTTCCCAGATATTTGCTATATTGTGGAATTTGGTACATGCTGCCTGCCATACTTTTACTGTAACACTGTAGGTTATGCATAAATGATTCACAATCAGAAGGCAAATAGTTGTGTAGCGTGGCCAAACTATGCACACCCCAAAATCATATCTATATATATATATATATATATATATATATATAACGTGTCTCCATTATACCTTGTATCATTCTTACCACAGAAGCGTTTTCCCCTCATTAAATAATCTGATTTTATTTTTTATTTTTTAGTTTATTTTTATGGAACTTTGAGTTTAAAAAAAAAAAATAAAAAAAATTATAATTTAGATTAGGTACCCATATCTGAATTCTTTCAGGCAATAGTTTTAGTAAATATCTTATGTCACTATATATATATATATAATTTTTTTGTTTTGTTTTACTAAACTTTGTGGAAAATCAATGAATTTTCTGCAAATGTACAATTCTGGTATTCACTAATCGCGATTTAAAGGCAAATTCTTACTTTTGTTTTTAGTTTGTATTTTTTTTTAATTTTGTTTTGCTGCACACTGAATTGTTTTATAAATTTTACATTCATAAGGCACATTCGTAGATACTTGTTTGTCTGCCTTTTTAACTGTGAAATAGAAAATTTAGGCCTCAGTTCACAGTTTTGACCTGGCTTCACTTCTCACTGTCCACGAACAAACCCTATAAACCCGTAAAACATCTACATGTTAGGGAGGGCTACCACCAACCAAATATGCTAGCCAAAATTGTTTAAATTATATAATCATGGGGGCGGGGCCGGGCCACTGACTGAGCAGGACGCAGGTCGAGGGAGCTCCTCAGCCTAAATACTTTTCAAAGCAAAAAAAAGGACAATCTACCCCCCAATTCCTCCTGACATGGGCATGCATTGACAGGGGAGTGTGTGGGCAACCTATGGGGGTGAAACCTCGAAGGCAGAGCGCACTCTTGAAGATGAGGGCTCCCTGAGGCCTGCAACTTCCTACAGGGCGGGGGATGCGGCAGGTCCCCCATCCACCATCCACCCCGCAGACAGCTTGGGAACCGCTTTCCCCCCCTCTTGGCCGGTAGGGGTTATCCCGGCCCCCGCTGGGCTACATGCTGAGGCCCCCCAGACATGGTGGGAAATGCTGCAACGACAAAATGAGAGTCGAGCGGCGGCTCACAAATGGCGGATGCACCCGCGCCTGTGATACGGGACCCAGTGCCGCTTCAAGCCGACCTCATGGACCCCTTTAGCCACATTGAAGAGCGTCTGGAATCAGCCTTCAACCGCTTTTGGGCAACCTTAATGGACCGGATGAAGCGGCCACCCCCTGCAACACTACCAAGGGTGAGAGAGCAGACACGCGGCGAAATAAGGCCCAAGAGACCTCCCAAAGCCAAACATCCTACCCTGCGCCTCCCCGGGGACACCCAGAGATTACCCCCAAAGCATCGAACACACAAGCAGAGAGGACCGACACCCAGACACCTGCCCAAAACGGCAGATGCACCTACAAACCCCTGGATGGATGGAACTGGGACTCAGGGAACCTCCAAGATCACAGCAACATGGTGCAGGCCCTGGAACTAGCCTGGGGTATGGAGAATGCCTCTACCCTGAAACGCAGCATGGCTCACACCTGTGGACAGTGCACATGTGGAAGCTGGGTGCCCAGCCAAGGTATCGGCTGACTCTCCAACTATAGGAGCTGGCTGTTAATTACGCTAAGTCTGACAGGAACTCTAACCCAGGCTGTAACAGACCCAGCAGCACACAAGCGACTACCACCTTATTATTTGGTTTAATATTGTTATTTTACTACTATGTTTTTATTAGCCTGTCTTACTCATTTTGGTCACTCATCCCTGCCAATAGTATATTAACACTGTTCCTCGCATTGAGGCCTCTCAACGTATAACTAATCATACTGTTATCTTGTGTTGAAATCTCTGCTACGATCTCACAATTTAACTACTTAAAGCATGTATAATCTACTGCACATAGCGTGTTTAAAACATAACATTTAAAAAATGTGCCGATCTTCTTATGCCACAAATGTACAACTACTGTGTCTATATATTTTGAATATGCTGTTGTGGCATTGACAAACGTTTTGTTACTCCCTGCACAAAGAAAAATAAAGAATTTAAAAAATAAAAATTATATAATCATTATGCTACACAACCAAGACCACGATTTGTTTACTGACTGGTGCTCCTTGTTTAAAGTTCATATTAGGAAGTTTTAATAATAAATACCAGTTTATTACTGGAAGACAAATCCAACTTACTCCCCCTAGTAGCAATAAACATACTATCTATCTGTTCTTTCTCAGTTGAATCCTTCCTTACATGCATTTTAATTAGCAACAATTGCTACAACTAACACACTAATTCAAATGAATGATTCTGCTCTATTCTTCAATAAACCAGTCACTCCAGTTATTCATAAACAATTAAAATGTGCAGCTTAAGTATTTATATTTGATAAAAAAAATTGTACTGCAAGTGGGTAAAAAAACGACGGCTATTAAAATGTCAAGGATTATAGGTAGTGAGGTCTGATTAATCATCACCTGTTAGGGCCATCCCTGATTCTATAGATAGACCGAGGGTTAGAGCTCAGAGGATGAATGGGCAACACAGACAGCCTAATTGAATATCCCTCTGACTGTGTGCATGATTGTGTTTCACCGGATATTGATTAAAGCTGTGTGGTGTCATAGAGACAGATTGCCAGGAACACATTACAGTATACTTTGCAATGTGATGAATAGCAAATTAATGTTCATCTTTCTACTAATGTGACTCTAGATTATGCAGTATGCCTTCATCATTATTTAGTTGTTGCATAGTTTAAGTTCAACGGCTATACATCCTCTACTGCTGCTCCCAAAAAGGATAGAAATTCAATTCTAAGTGACTTTTGCTCGTACAGTAGGTAGAAAAATAAAAACCTTTTTTGACACCACAGTGGCATAAAGATTTCGACTTAGATCGACAATATGTTATTGCCATGCATTATAGCTATTCTATCCCTAAATATTATGTTTGGACAAAAAAGATCTATATTATTAAAGGAAGTTTTACTAACTTAAAGTGAACTCTCTGTGAAGATAATTACACACAAAACATAGTCAAGGTGGGAGGCTTATAGTTGATTTATAAAAAGGATACAATATATTGTCATCTTACTAATTAAGTTGTTTCTATGCATGATAGAATATAGTTTTTGCATATTCTTACTGTCATTATACCTTGTTGCCTCTTTACTATCTTTGTTTAGAGTCCATGCTACATGTTTATTCCTCATCCCAAAATGCATAACTTTACATTTATCTACATTGATATACACAGAATCTTAGAAACCACTTGCCAGCAAAGCCCCATAACTTATTAAATTCCCTTTCTACAAACAACATGTTCAGACGGTATTACCTAACCTGGTTTGTGACAAAATAGTATTTAGGATATTCAACTACTATGGCAGACTGGTCTAACATATTGTTAGGTAAAGAATACCATATAATATCCATTATATAGAGTGGAAAACAAATGGTAACTATAATTTTCTTCATTTAAATTATTTATTTTCAAGACAGTCTTTGAAATGCAATCTATACACAGAACTGCATAATAATTCATGGTCATTGTACATGTTATAATTACTGTTAATCACAGTTAATCAATAGTTAATTTGTATGGCATATCGTACAACAGCTAGGTGGGCAAGAGCAACATTAGTCCCTACTTTACTGTGCAGGGTCCGCTAATACCTACTACCTGGGAAGGAGACTAAGATGGTGTCTTCACTTGAGACCAGAGGCGGCTCTCTAATTAGGAGGTTTAGGCGGCCGCCTAAGGCCTCGTGCTGGCTGGGGCCTTGCGGCCGCCTAAACCGCCTGTGGGCAGACTGTGTCAGGTCCTCGGTCAGTGACCGAGGACCTGACACCAGGAGGGGGCCGGCGGCTTGCCCGGTATCCCGCCGGGTGCGAGGCCCCTCCTGGCTGCCCGGCCAGCTACCGCAGACACCGATCTGCAGCTCCGCAGTGAGCAGAGCTGCAGACCATGTGTCTCTCGAAAACCGGCCAATCTGAGCGTTGCCGCGGGTTACCACGGCAACGCTCAGATGGTCTCGCGAGATTACATGGTCTGCAGCTCTGCAGAGCTGCAGACCGGGAGCAGTGGCCACTGGACCACCAGGGAGCCCACTGGACCGCCAGGGACTCCACTGGACCACCAGGGACTAAAGGTAGGCTCTCTCACCCCCCACCATACTCAGCCTCCCTACCACCCTCAGCCTTACCACCCTCCCCACCACCCTCAGCCTCACCACCCTCCCAACCACCCTCAGCCTCCCTATCAGCCTCACCACCCTCCCCACCACCCTCAGCCTCCCTATCAGCCTTACCACCCTCAGCCTCATCACCCTCTACACTACCCTCAGCCTCCCTATCAGCCTCACCACCCTCCCCACTATCCTCAGCCTCATCACCCTCCCCACCACCCTCAGCCTCCCTACCACCCTCAGCCTCACCACAATCCCCACCACCTCAGCCTCATCACCCTCCCCACCACCCTCAGCCTCCCTACCACCCTCAGCCTCACCAACCTCCCCACCACCCTCAGCCTCAGCACCCCCCAGCACCCTCAGCCTCCCCACCCTCCCAATACCTTTAGCCTCACCACCCTCCTCACCACCCTCCACCACCCTCAGCCTCACCACCCTCAGCCTCACCACCCCCCACCATCCTCAGAATCACCCCCACCACCCTCACCATCAACCCCCCTCCTTCTCACATCACCCCCCTCCTTCTCACATCACCCCCTCCTTCTCACATCACTCCCCTCATTCTCACATCAACCCCCCCTCATTCTCACATCAACCCCCCCTCATTCTCACATCACCCCCCTCCTTCTCACATCACTCCCATCACTCTCACATCAACCCCCCTCATTCTCACATCAACCCCCCTCCTTCTCACATCACCCCCCTCCTTCTCACATCACCCCGTCTCCCTCTCACCATCACCCCCCTTTCCCTCTCACCATCACCCCCCTCACACCATCACCCACCATTCCCTCTCACCATCACCCCCCATACACACAACACACTTCAAGCAGCTACCCCATACACATACGGTCTCAGACAAAAACGCAAACATGCTCACAGAGACATACATTCTCACACACAAGGATACTCTCTGTCAGACACACTCTCAGGCACATACACAGGTAAACTGTGCATCAATTTGTATATGTGACAATTTTTTGTTAGTGGGGCCTCATGTTTGAGTTTCGCCTAAGGCCTCATAAAGTCTAGAGCCGCCTCTGCTTGAGACAGGTCCACTCATAATACATTTCTGCTTAGTCAATAGTTATATTCTTCCAATATAATAAATTGAACAGCTGCCAAGTGCAGAACTACTGTTGGTCAGATGTTTATTTATTTAACAACTTATCTTTTTGAATCACTGCCTTGTGAATCTTTTTTCATATTTAAAATCTAGGCCTTTCATTGACAGAGAAATGATCAACTGATAAGGTATCAATAAATAATTATTAATGTTTTATAATGATGAGGGCACCTGAAGCTTCTAGATACCCAATAAAACAGGTGTGTTGAGCTAGGATTAAACAGCGCACAGACCATGCATTTATCAGGAGCCATAATTATCATCGTACTGGCGTAGAGGAGATACCTAACATCTCCAAACTAATAGATGAAGCACATTGTTAGTGCAATTATGCTGCATTTTATCTGCAACAAAGTAAAAATAAATAGAAGAAAACTCTACTCAGTGAATGTAAATAGGTTTGATTTCGCTCTGAGGATTTGCCAACGATTCTATTGTGTTCTTTGCAAGAATAAATGGTGGGTTTTAATACTACCGAGCAGGATGCTGTGTAAAACAAATCCGAGCTGAACAAATTTAAATAGGTTTGATTTTGCTATGAGGACTTGTCAGCGATTCTTATTGTGTTCTTCATAAATATAAATGGAGAGTTTCAATGCAACCGAGTAGGATGTTTCTAAAAGGGTTTACTCTCTGCAATAGGAAGAGTTGTTTCATTAATATAATGGGGTTTTCAATGCTTTTAATGTACATCTGCTGTTTTTAGAATTTGATAAAGGACATTTGAACATGAAACTTGACATTTCAAAGGATGTCGTCTGTTTCTCTGTCCCTACAGAATCATGTTAATATTACAAAGTAGCGGGACATTAGATTTTCCTTCAATTTTTTAAAGCCTTTATTTATAGAAATGCAATAAGGGTACAGGACATTATTAGGAATTCATATGAATTCATAGATTTAACCCCTTTGGGAAAATGAGTTTGACACCAACCATGATGTTACACTGGCATAAACCAGGAAGGCAAATGAAAAGAAAAAAAAGAAAAGGTGGTATGGGTGGGGGGAGTGGGGGGAGTGGGGGGGGGGGGGGAGGGGGAGTGGGATCAAAGTAAGACCCTGCACATTTGGAGTTTCTATTTTCTTAGCCAGGGACCATACTTTTTCAAATTTCTCTAGAATGCCATATGATCTGTGCGTCATTGTCTCAAATAGTCTTGTGTTTTGAATGCCTGTGCTGAACGGCAATAATATTTTGTCATTCAGGAAACAGAAGAAGAAAAGGTGGTGCTTAAAATCAGATAAAATGTATAACGTAAAACCCAGTGCAGCTAAAAACTGTCGCTAAAAACACTTACATACAAACAATTGGATACAGGCGCACATAATGGTAGATGTTTTTTCTTAGTAAAATGACAAGATATCTAGATAAATATTTAGGGCCCTTATAAGTCAGCTCTAAACTGTAAAAATGATTCCATCGATCAGATGTAGATGTAGAGATAAATTCAGGTCCCTCAGAAGGTAATGCTATTCCTCTGTCTGGAAGGAGAACTGCAGCCTGGTCAGGAGGAAAAGCTCCAGAAGGACCCCAGTCAAGCTGCCGCGACACGGGCAGTAGCGCTTCAGGTATCCTGGTTCCAGCTAGGAAGCAATCCTGGTGGAGGTACCCAATCGGGCTGCTACAGAGATGTCAGCTTATTTAAAAGCCGATCAGATTAATGGAGGAAGTATTTCCCAAATGTTGCCAGCTCCCTCTAAATTTTTATAGGATTATTCTGGATTTTCTGGTTTTATCACCACAGACACACAGGATTAACAGCCTGATGAAGTCAAGGAGACTTATTTCAATGCTGCTATGTATTTTAAAATAGAAAGTGCTTTAACATGCCATTAATATTATAATGCCATTAATCTGATCGGCTTTTATAAACTGACATCCCTGTACCCCGATTAAGGGTAGGGTTAGGGTTGGGTGTAGGGTTAGGGGTAGGGGTATGGTTAGGGGTGATGTAGAATTATTAAAAATCTTTATTGTACTTGTATTGAATTATTGCACTAACTCCATTTTAACCTCATACCGTGACAAACCCTCCATTTTGTTCCCCTAACCTGACTTCTTCATTCCTCCATTTTGTCCTCATAACCTAACTTCTACATTTTAAAACTACATTACATGACAGAATTTCCCAGCACATCTAACAATGTGCAAAGACTGTATTTTCTATAAAGACATGATTAACTCAGGAACTGCTGACTTTCCCCTAACTTGCAACATAGTATAATTTGAAGGCCATGAGAACACAGTAGTAATGAAATGTTCTATTCATAAGAGACCTTGCACCTGGCCACGAGGCCTGAGATCACCGACCGTGTAAAATGACGCTCAAGACCCCCTTGTCCCCACCCGTGTCCAGAACAATCCCACCTCTTGGTGGGTTGTCACGGGACTAACCACTTAGTTTTTTAAGCCAATTAATAATATTGATAGGTGGACACTAATCCCGACACTTAACAATTAATCCAATTAATGATGTTTATTTGCTGATATTCTAATAATCAATAATGACGCAAAATGCCTCTTAAAAGGGCCTGCGCGCCCGCTTTTTAATCACTTGCCAATAAATTTTCTCTAAGTTATTTTTTTTTATAAATCTTTATTTTTGCTGTGCAGATAAGAAAAATTACAAACTGGCTCCAGGTACCCCAACGGCAATCCTTGAGCTGCTTGGCATGTATAACAAATAGGGTAGTTGCTAGACATTGCACATTTTTGGTGATTTAGGTACAAGATAAGGTTACACGTAGATGGTATAATTAGTTTAGCTGGGAACACGTTTAAACATGAGAGATATAGCATCCCCCCTGAGACCCCCACAGCCACACATGGATGCAATTGGTAAGGCTAGAGCAGTGGGACAGGTATTATTTCAACATTGCCATACTTATACTGGAGCAGGGAAATACTAGATACGACATCTTTATCAAGTCCCCTTGTGTTTCATGGATTCCGCCTGTTCACACTGTTGTCCGGTGGTCTGCCTATGTTGCGGCGGGGCGGATTGACCGATGGTGCACTGAGTGATGTGCGGCATCCGGCTCGCTGTACCTGGACCCCGGTGTGTCTAGAGGGTGGCGTGTCGTGGAGTGGGGGCTGATGTTCCCCGCTGTTCAGGCAAGTGCTGGCTTGGCGTGCTGTGCCCCTTTGCAGAGAGTCACCTGAGGTAAGTGTCCCATTAGGGTGCCAGGATGCGTGTGTGCGGCTGGGCTTTGTGGGTGTCCGCTTCTTTGGTGCTGCTGAACCACTTGGTTGCGGCATTAGTGGGGTGGGCAGCTTTCAATCCGCTCTTGGTGTAGGCGCGTGGTCTCCGCCATCTTAGGTCCTGCATCTGGCAGTGTTGCTAGGCCTTGGTCTCATCTGTAGCGGTTTGGGCCCCAGGGGGAGGACCGGGATCACCCCCGCCGGTCCAGTGGGGGGGGGAACGGAGCCGGTTCCTCGAGGGTGTAAGCCCCAGATTGTACACTGCTTGACAGGATAGCGGGGCGGCGGCCGTCTGCCCCACTCACCGCCGGAGTAGGCCTCAGCTCAGCGTTGAAGATTTCTCCCCCAGGGGACTAATACTCGTCGAGCAAGCCTCACCCTGGGTTCAGTGTGCTCTGCTCGTCGAGGGCCGCCGTTGCTGGCCGGTATTTCTGTAGAAAGTCGTAGTTTTGTGGTTGAAATGTCTTAATTTCGCTGGAGCTGGACTGCCATGCGACCGTCCAGCTCGGCGGCCGGCCCCACCCCCCTTCTCGAAGTTATTTTAACCTGAACTCCGTGTGTCAGACTTAATTACTTCAGCGTATATACGCAATTCAATTTTCTTAATTTGGACAGGAACAGATAGACATTTAAACATTTTGGTTTACTGCTAAAAAGTACCATAACAACTTGGCGCCCAACGTGGGGCATCGGGCTATGTCCGGCCGGTGAGCCGTCCTAAGGAAGACGCAGTTGGACGGAGGAATCCAGGGGGAAGGAAAGGAGACTGATCACCTCCAGGTACACGGTAGAGACTTCTGCAGAGCCACCGGTATGTTCCGGCCCCTTTGATTGACCCGTCCACGTGTCTGTGACTGCTTCCCGGGAGGACATCAAAGACAGGTAAAATCTTGCCCGGTGTCTCGTTACTCACTTGTTTACCTGCATTTTAGTCTATCTGTTGCCTGGGTATATTTGAATTGTTTGCCTGTTTCCCCATTTTGAGATAAAGGGGGGTGAGCATGCGGGGGTCTTGCCTGGGGTTCTCTGTTTTGCCTGTTTTCCTCTTTTTGAGATAAAGGGGGGTGAGCCTGCGGGGGTCTTGCCTGGGGTTCTCTGTTTTAATTGTTTTCCTCTTTTTGGGATAAAAGGGGGTGAGCCTGCGGGGGTCTTGCCTGGGGTTCTCTGTTTTGACTGTTTGCTTGCTTACCCCTTTTGGGTTAAAGGGGGGTGGACCCGGGGGATTTGCCTGGAGTCCTGTTTGCCTGTTTTACTCCTTTTAGGGACCACGTGGCTGTGGTTGTAGGGAAAAAGGGGGGTTGACCTGTGGAGATTTGCCTGGGGGTCTTCTTTGCCTGTTTACCTCTTTTAGGAGCCTCGTGGCTGTGGCTGTATGGAAAAAGAGGCTAGTTGGGTCTGTGGAGATTGTGTAGATTCATAGTTTCCTGGGGATCCTTCTTTGTGTCACCTTGGTAGCCTAGCTAGCTTCATTGTGCACGTAACTCTGCTTGCAGAGAGGTGGTACCCTCCAGCTTTGAGCGCTAGGCTGGAGCCATTCCAATTTTTATTTGTGGTGTGTGGATTCGGGCAGGCATTGCTGTCTTCATCACCACGGGGTAGTGGGACTTATGAGTGGGTTTCATAGGGGCACTACGAGAGTGAGGATAGAAGTGGCCACTTTCTGTGGGCTGCTGTAACGAGGGAGGCTAACGGATCTCGGACCGGTGTCAGTTGTTTTCCATGGCCTTTGGTAGTGAGACTTAAGGAAGTCATTCTCCGTGTGGAGACACTACGGGGTTGAGGGAGGTGACTTTGGAGTAAGCACACGAGTAAAGGAAAGGTTTACTGTTGATTTTATTTGAACTGTGATGCATGCACTGTATTTCAATTGTATTATTGTTTTGTTTGTTTAATTAGGAGTCATTTAAACTCCTGTGTCTGTCTTTAAAGATTTTTCCTTGCCTTTTTCCCTTTCCTACACTTCACTTTATTATTATTATTCTATCCACTCCTATTCCTCTTGACAGAGAAGTGATTGGTCACACACTTCTCACCTCGCTCCAATCCGTGTCTACCATCTCGGGTAGGCGGATTCAGTGACTAGTCTACGTTTTGGGAAGACGCACTTGAGGGGGGACCCACCCCTTTCCCCGAGTGGCAGTCGAGCATTGTAGACGCTCTTGTTCCTTTTCCCTTGTCTATCCCTATATCTAGGACGCTGGTATAGGGGGGAGGGGGAATATGGGGCAGGAATTGGGTAAGCCCGGTAGGGGCTGGCTCGCATGTGATTTAGTTGAAGACAGAGAGGGAGAGGAAATGGTTAAAGGTGTTGAAAGAATTGCTAAAGTGTGTAAAATTGCTGTGCCTTCATGTGGTAGATTACAACCAGAAAGCTGGCGTAGATTACTGACAGAGAAAAAAGGCAAGCTTACAGATAACGATTTATTAAAGACTGCTGAAGCATGGTACAGAGTAGCGAAGGCTATTCAGCAAGAAGGTTGGGTTGAGGAAGAAATAAATCACAAAGGTGTGAAATTGTTTGTGTACCATAATAATTGTGTTGCTGGGGTGTTTCCTCAGCCAGCGCCCCAAAATGGCGCCCAGGGGATGTCTATCCCCAAGGTTCAGTCAGCAATAGGTGATAGCCAGCTGACTATGTTCCCCACTCCCAATCCTCCCGACGCCCATCCCATTACCTCCCCTGTCTGCCCGGTCCTGAATTCTGATGGATCTTTCTTTTCCCCTTCCCCGTCTCTAACCTTCCCATCATCCTCATCCATCCCTACGCTACCTCCTGTACCTAATCCTAACATTTCATCTGCAATTTCCTCCCTGCATTCTCTCTCCGTTAATAATCCCCTCCCCTCTTCATCCGCCCAGCTAACTACCTCCTCCACCCTTGCTCCGGCTCCTCCTTCTGCACCCACCCCTACCAATCCCTCTCCGTCCCCTCCCGTAACCGTTTCCACCCCAGTCCAATACCCCACCTCCTTAAATGTAAATCCCCACCCAACTCTCCTGCCCTCCCCAGCCTGGCCATACCCATTCCCGTATCCCATGGCCCTGCCCTATCCAGGTTATCCACAACCCCTTCCCCAAGCCACTCCCCAGGTTCCGGTCATGCCCAGTACGGGACAGTCTGCCCCGGATGTGCCCACATCCAACATGGCCGCCGCTTCTTCCCTTAACCCCAACGCAGCTTCCTTCCACGCCCCCAATATGGCGGCCCCCAGTCATTCAGCCTTGATGCCGGTACTTCCCGGTGACTATTTATCCCCCGACTACGACCCACAAGCCACCCCTGCCTCTGGGACTCCCTCCCATCCCCCAGTTCTGACACCTCAAGCGGGCCCCTCACGTAGAAGGGCCCAGATCGTAGAAATAGAGGAAGAGGATGACAGGGTATCCCAGGATTCATTAGAGGCTGTGGGAGCCTCAGCTCATCGTTCTATCGATGATCCCTTTGGACATAAGGGTCGGGGAGAACGGGCCCCTCCTAAATATGTTGCCTTTAATCCTACCCAAGCTAGTGCTTTAATGAAATCACTCCCTGACCCAGAGAAACAGCCTATGCCTTTTTACCGAGGGATAGTTCAGATTCAAAAGACTTATTCCGCCACATGGCGTGATTTACTGAGTATTTGTGCCATTAAAGCAGGGGATGCATATTGGCCCAGCATGGCCCGTCACCTCAGTACAGATCTGCTCTCCAGTGATATTGATTACCCCTCCGGAGTAACTTTTTGCAACCAATTAAGAGAATGGGCTAAGGACAAACTTGCTGATCAGGCTGCTGGCCTTACTGATGTCATACAAGATAAAGGAGAATCAGTGGAAAGGTTTCATGCAAGACTGTATCAAATGTTTACCGATTTAGGTTTTGATCTTACTGATAAGATCCATTCACAAATGCTGTCCGGTGCTTTTGTCCAAGGTGTTAAATATTTCATACGCAAAGGAATCATTGCTGCACGCCCTGAATATAAGGTTGTTCCTCTGGACACTTTACTCCTGGTTGCTAGAGGGTTAGAATCTGCCCAAACCCCCAGAAGACCCAGTTCTGCTCCGCTCATGGTGTCCCGCACCACCCCTATTCCCAAAGGCACCAAACCAGAAGATGGTTATTGTTTCAATTGCAGAGCTAAAGGACATTTTAAAAGTGATTGCCCAGAACCTAAAAGAGAGCCAAGAAAGCCTTCCAGGCCGGCACCGGCCCCTAAGGCCGAGACCACGGTTCCTCTGGTTGAGGAACCTGATGATTAGGAAATTGGCAAGCCTGTGTCATTAACCCCTGTCATGGCAGTAACTACAGGGGACAGAGGGGGGCCACTTGCTACAGTGACTTTACCCATTGAAGGCCAACCAACCACATTTCTAGTTGACACAGGTGCAGCCCGTAGTGTTCTGCGAGAACAAGACCTGCCAGACCCATCTTTTCTGTCCAATATTGATGTCTCTTGTGTTGGAGTGGATGGCCAGCCAAGACACAGCCCTTTAACAACTCCACTACGAGTTGGCTCTAGCCTGCTTGCTCGTTTTGTGGTATCCTCCACTTGCCCAATTAACCTCTTAGGCGCTGATGTTCTCTCACGCCTGCAGGCATCTATCACCTTCACTCCAGATGGACAAGTAGAAATGTCTACACCTCTATCTGATTCAGATACCTCAGCTTTATGCTCCATACCTCTGATGCTGCAGTTAGCAGAACCTGGGCAAGCAGCAGAACAGAGGTCCAATTTCCCAGAAATATTGCTGACCCAAGTGCCTGCTCACTTATGGTCCTCAGGCCCAGAGGACATAGGTCACCTAAATGTCCCACCTGTGGTGGTAAGGCTTATTCCAGGAGCTAAATTACCAAGAAAACCACAATATCCTTTAAAACCAGCTCAGTCTGAAGCCATTTCCATCCACATCAAGGCACTCTTGGAGAAGGGTGCTTTAGTGAAATGTAAATCAGAGTGTAATACTCCATTATTTCCTGTAAAGAAGAAAACTCCAAAAGGTGAGCCAGATAAGTACAGGATGGTCCAGGATCTTCGTGCAGTTAATGAGGCAACTGTCCTGGACACCCCTCTTGTACCAAACCCGCATACTCTGCTCTCTGGAGTCCCACCATCTGCAAAGTATTTCACTGTCATTGACCTGGCCAATGCCTTTTTCAGTGTTCCACTGGACCCATCCTGTCAATACCTGTTTGCTTTCACCCATGAAATGCAACAGTATACCTGGACTGTCATGCCCTAAGGGGCCCAAAATTCTCCAAGCCAATTTGCAAAAGCCATGTGTACCATCCTTGACCCATTGCAAGCAGAACACTCAGAAGTTGTTTTACTCCAGTATGTGGATGATTTACTGCTCTGTGGAGATGATATTCCCACTACTGAAAAGTGTTCACTTAGTCTCCTTTGCTATTTGGCAGAACAAGGATGCAAAGCTTCACTCCTCAAGCTACAGTTCTGTCAACCTTCAGTAATTTTCCTTGGTCATTGCCTGTCTCAAGGTACCAGACATCTCACTCGGGACCGGGTGAGAGCAGTACTGGATATTCCACCTCCAAGGACTGCTAAATCTCTTCATGCCTTCTTAGGCCTCATCTCCTATTGCAGAGCATGGATTCCAGAAGCCTCTCTGCTTATGCAACCCCTCTATGATGCACTCAAATCAGATCCATTTGGCCTGACCAATGAAGCTCTGGACAATTTCCGCACCCTAAAACGTGCCATTGCTTCTGCTCCTACACTGGGCCTACCAGACTATTCCAAACCTTTCAAATTATTTGTTTCGGAAAGACAAGGCCATGCTACAGGAGTGCTCACCCAAACTAATGATTTAAGAGGCCGCCAGAGGCCTATTGGATATTTCTCATGTCAACTGGACATTGTGGCCAGGGGGACCCCTTCATGCCTTCGGGCTGTTTTTGCTGCGAGAGAACTCATTGAAAGAACCTCAGACCTGGTCCTTGGCCACCCTCTGATTGTTTTGGCCCCTCATGACATCTCTGCCATTATCAACCAAGTCCAGCTCAAGCACGTGTCTCCTGCCAGGCACCTACGCCTCCAATGTCATCTTCTTCTGCCTGACAACATTTCCATTCAAAGATGTCAAATTCTTAATCCATCCACTCTTCTTCCACTCCCTGAGGGGGGTATCTACTATGGGTTTACCATGGATGAAACCTACATCTACCTTTTCTGTGGGTGCATCAAGAGAATGCATCCAAACCTAACATTTCATGAAGAAGATACACCTTTGTGTGAAGGCCCGGAGTACGCCTTCTGTACCACGTGGTACAAACCAAATATTACTCCTGAACCTTGCTATGAAGATGAGCTATACCACTGGACAAAGGTGGAGCTCACCGCTCAAGATTTCTATTGTGACTCTGAAGGCAATAGCATGGTTCTGATCCAACTACCTCAAGAACTTAACTACCTCTACCGCCATTGGGATACTGCTATCCCACATATTCCTGTCACCAAGTTGAAGACAAGGTCATGGAATGATCTTGGGCCCATGGCAAAGCTATGGGCCACCATGGATAAATCACAGCTACAGGAAAATGGTATTGTCAAATACCCAACAACTGACCTTCTGGAAGCATGGCCACGCCATTTCCTGTAAGAAGAATTTCAAGATCTGGTCATAGTGAATGATTATGATCCAGAAACACCCCATGACTGTTTTGAACAAATGAAGATGGAGACAGTGCACTTACCAACTGTGCATGAGAATCCATTGCCAGATCCAGATTTTACTCTGTTTGTGGACGGATCAAGGTATGCTGATGAAGAAGGAAGATACCATACAGGATATGCCGTAACCACAACAGATGAAATTATCAAATCATCACCTTTGCCACCAGCGGTGTCTGCGCAAGAAGCTGAATTACAAGCCCTAACTTCAGCATGCAAAATTGCCGAAGGAAAACGTGCCAACATCTATACAGATTCAAGATATGCTCTGGGTGTGGCACATGACTTCGGCCTCATCTGGAAGACAAGAGGATTTCTTACCACTGCCGGTACACCAGTCAAACACAGCTCTGCAATCAAGGATCTAATGGATGCCCTCCTACTCCCCGAAGAGGTGGCCGTTCTGAAAGTAAAGGCACATGGGAAGTTGGATACAGATGAAGCAAAAGGCAACCATTTGGCTGATCAGGCTGCTAAGCAAGCAGCCAGAGATTTGCAGGAAGTGGATGAAGAAGTGTCCGGACAAGAAGAAGAAGTTCCTATTTTTGCTCTACAAACTCTTCCTACTGATTTAAGAATTCTGCGAGAACAGCAAGCTGCAATTACCCCTGAAGAAATCCAGAAATGGAAAAAGAAAGGAGCTGTCCTAAAGGATGGGGTATATTACAACAACTTCAAATTTTGCCTTCCAAAGAATTTATATCCAGCAGTTGTCCAATGGGCACATGGACCTGCACATTTGTCAAAAGATTTAATGGCCGCCCTCATACAGAAGTATTATGAAGCCCCTGGAATCACAACATTGATCAACAGCTTCTGTAGGGCCTGTGTCATTTGTGCAAAATGCAATCCTGGAAAACCAATCAAGGTGCCTCCAAAACACCTGGCGAAACCCATGTACCCATTCCAGAGAATTCAGATTGACCATATACAAATGCCCAAGAATGGGCCTCATGAATATGCACTAGTAATAGTGGATATGTTTTCAGGCTGGCCAGAAGCCTACCCAGTGGCCAATATCACTGCAAAAACAACAGCAAAACGTCTACTTACAGATATTGTATGTAGATTTGGACTTCCAGAAGTCATTGAAAGTGATCAGGGCCCAGCTTTTACAGCAACAGTGACTAAAGAGATTTGGACTGCTCTGGGGGTGACCCTAGCCTTTCACACCCCTTACCACCCGCAAAGTAGTGGTAAAGTAGAACGCATGAACGGCACTCTAAAAGCCAGAATGTTAAAAATGTCACAAGAAACAAAGATGCCCTGGCCAGAAAGCCTGTCAATAGCTTTATTCAGCGTTAGGCACACACCTAGAGGGAAGCACTCATTATCCCCATATGAGATTCTATTTGGAACAGCACCCAGACTAGGTTGTTATTATCCGCAACAGTTACAGCTCCAATCAGATGTTTTAATAGACTATGTAACTGAACTTGCAAGTGCCTTAAACAAAATCCATGCCCAAGTTTTCTCTTCAATTCCAGATCCCGATTTGGATACAGGTACCCACAGCCTGCTTCCCGGAGATTGGGTTCTGGTCAAGAAATTTGTGCGGAAAAATACCCTGGAACCAAGATTTGACGGTCCATTCCAAGTTCTCCTGATCACCGCAACCTCCGTCAAAGTGGCCGGCAGGCCAAATTGGATCCACGCTTCCCATTGCAAGAAGTCTCCTGCCCCAGAGGAAGCAGATACCGCACAAGCATGTACCTCTGGTACACCTTCTCCTTCTCCTTAATTAGCCTAATAAAGGCCCAGCAGGTAGCCATTACTAAGGATATTAGTGGGTACACCTTTTGGTATAATTCATCATGTACCCATGTGGCTACCTATACCTTTGATTATTGTGATATTGTAGAATGCCCGTTCCCTACATCACAAATTCAGAACATCTATAGAGATATTCCCCATTCAAAAGACCCATATGTTTGTGTAGTGGACAAACAATGGGGGCACAATTGTGACCATTGGGGGGCGGCGGGATGGAATGCCGGGCCTGCCTGGGGTTACAAGCCAAAAAGTGCCTTATCTAAAGTAGATGATCAAGGTAGATCCCTTCTCCAGAGAATGACTTTGAGAAAGCCTGGGGGAGGTACACCAATGAAATTAATTCTTAATATTGAGCATCCAAGTCCGACAGATGCAGACCAATATGTAATGGGAATGTATTGGAAAAAGGGTTCCTATAAAAAGTTAGGGCATTTCTACCTTAAAGATATGTGCAACTCTTCTGAGTGGCAAGGGGCCACCCATATGGTCCCCAATCCATTAAAACCTCACATCCAGACCTTTCAAGATATGATGGCCATTGCTAATCCCACCTTTGAAGATACCATGGCCGCAGAAACAGGTTTTAATGATGTAAATTTATGGTTAGAATGGATGAAATATAATGCTAATAAGCATAATAAGACTGCATGCTATGTGTGTGGCGGTGCCCGGCCTCACCTGGGCACCGTGCCTTTAATCCTACCAGTAGATATAGAAGCATGTGTTTTGAGCCTTTTTGCCTATCACTATGATTTTAACAGGTCCATATGTAAAGCATGGACAAAGGAGTATCCTCTCCTAACCCAGGATGTCAAACCCCCAGAAGGTATTACAGTATATAAAGTTCATTACACTTGTTATGCTAATTATGATGGAATTGGCAGATTCTTAGGCAACTTCTCCAAGGGGTATTGTGCTACCTACAGAAATGTCTCCATGAACTTGTTGCAGTTTCACACTAGGTCATTGGGGGATATTTACTGGTTGTGTGGGGATTTACAGTTAAGATCCAGGATGGACAAGGAGTGGTGGGGGGAGTGTACCTTGGCTAAAGCCATTATGCCCATACACATCATCTCTGACACGCACCTCATTACTCATGAGTCCAGACACACTAAGGTTAAGCGCGAAGCCCCAGTGAAGGGAAGTTTTGACCCTCATGTTTATATTGATGCCATTGGGGTGCCGAGGGGGGTGCCCAATGAATTTAAAGCAAGAGATGAAGTTGCTGCCGGATTTGAATCACTTTTTGCCATAGTCACCACAAACAAGAATTTAAATTGGATAAATTACATTTATTATAATCAACAGCGTTTTGTTAATTATACTAGAGATGCCCTCCAGGGATTGGCCGAACAGTTGCAGGCCACATCCCAAATGGCCTTCCAGAATAGAATGGCCTTAGATATGATCTTAGCCGAAAAAGGAGGGGTATGTAAAATTTTACCTGACACCATGACATGTTGTACCTATATCCCAGAAAACACAGGCCCTAATGGTAAAGTTACATTAGCCATAGAAAAATTAAATGACCTGTCTGAAGAGTTAAAAAGGAATTCTGGGATAAAAGATCCCTGGGAAAGATGGTTTGGTTGGATGCCAGGATGGCAAAAGGCTTTAATGCATATTGGTATGGCGATACTAATTTTTCTTTTTATCTTTGCTCTTCTCTTTTGTTGTATCCTCCCATGTCTGAGAAAATCCCTCATGAAGACTGTTGACCAAGCAGCACCCACTTTTACCCATCTCGAAGTTGATGACCAAGATTTCCAAGATCTCAACTCACCCTGTATACCGCTACAAACTATCCCTTTTGTTGATAAAGTGCGAGAATTCTAGGAAGGGACCAGCTTAGGGACAGCATCTGTCAGCGAATGGTAAAGACCCCGTGTGGAGAAGTGGTGGGCAAGCCATCATGGGCCACCCATGGGAGTGAAGTGTTCGAGAGCCATGCTGACAATGAGTTAGCCTATTAGGGTCAGATCTAGGGACAGACTTGCACTTTGCATTAACACCAAGCTAGCGGCCACGGGGTTTCTGTGCCTTTGGGTTAACACGTCTTCCTGGTACTAACATAATAAAGTTTTATCTCTTAGAATCTAACATTTCATAGGGGGGACTGATGTAGAATTATTAAAAATCTTTATTGTACTTGTATTGAATTATTGCACTAACTCCATTTTAACCTCATACCGTGACAAACCCTCCATTTTGTTCCCCTAACCTGACTTCTTCATTCCTCCATTTTGTCCTCATAACCTAACTTCTACATTTTAAAACTACATTACATGACAGAATTTCCCAGCACATCTAACAATGTACAAAGACTGTATTTTCTATAAAGACATGATTAACTCAGGAACTGCTGACTTTCCCCTAACTTGCAACATAGTATAATTTGAAGGCCATGAGAACACAGTAGTAATGAAATGTTCTATTCATAAGAGACCTTGCACCTGGCCACGAGGCCTGAGATCCCCGACCGTGTAAAATGACGCTCAAGACCCCCTTGTCCCCACCCGTGTCCAGAACAATCCCACCTCTTGGTGGGTGGGCACGGGACTAACCACTTAGTTTTTTAAGCCAATTAATAATATTGATAGGTGGACACTAATCCCGACACTTAACAATTAATCCAATTAATGATGTTTATTTGCTGATTTTCTAATAATCAATAATGACGCAAAATGCCTCTTAAAAGGGCCTGCGCGCCCGCTTTTTAATCACTTGCCAATAAATTTTCTCGAAGTTATTTTAACCTGAACTCCGTGTGTCAGACTTAATTACTTCAGCGTATATACGCAATTCAATTTTCTTAATTTGGACAGGAACAGATAGACATTTAAACATTTTGGTTTACTGCTAAAAAGTACCATAACAGGGGTAGGGAAGTCCCAAATTGCTGAATTGCTGAAGTCCCGAATTGCCAAAGTCCTGAATTTCGGAAGTGCTGAACCGAACCGAGGTGCCGAATTCCCGATTTGCTGAAGTCCCAAATTTCAGAAGTGCCGAACTGATCCAAAGTCATAAATTGCTGAATTCCCGAAGTCCCGAATTTTGGAAGGGCAAAACCGAAGTGCCGAATTGCCAAAGTCCCAAATTGCCAAAGTTCTGAATTTCCGAAGTGCCGAAACGAAACAAATTTTTTGCCTATGCACATCCCTAATATTTGGGAGTTCAAACTAACTCCCCGGTTTTGCACCCAGCCTGTCACAGGTGCCTCCTTCCATGGCCTTATTTAACCTTGCACTGCAGTGGATTAATCTTATAAGAGCAGCCATTAGGTTGCTAGGATAAAAAAATTCACAAATGTGTCATAAGGCCACCGAGGCCAGGGATATGGGCAGCACTTTCCCCCATCAGCTGTAATTTCTGTATGCATCTTTTTTCCCTTTCTTTTAGTCTGGTGCTGATCGATATGACTGGCATGATGACAATCAGCGTGGCCACAGGGCTGCCAACTATAATTACCCCTATGACAGAGGCACCACCCGTGGTGCAGTGGCAGGATAGACCTCTTGCATGAAGTGGAGAGGCAGAGAGGGGAAGTGACATCACATTCTGCACTCCAAGTGTTCTGAATGGGTTCTGAATGGGGCTAGTGTTCTGAACGGGGTGAGTGCAGAGACACAAAGGTGGGAGTAAGAGCAGATGGGGTGTTGAAACTGTGAATGTGATTGTATCTGTCTAAATTTTTTATTTTTTTGTGTATTTGTGTGTGTGTGGCCGTGTAGGTGTGTGTACAACTATGAGTGATATATGACTGTGAGTGCATGTCTGTGAGTGTGAGTCTCTATGTGTGTATCTGTGAATGTGGATCTGTTTGCATGTCTGTGGCATGTTAAATCTATGTGTGCATTTGCTACTGTTTTTCTATGTTTCGCTGAATGTGTATCTGTGAGTCTGTATGAGCCATTTACTTTGAAGAAATCTCCCCCTTCCCAGCCTTTATCCCCACACTACAGCTACTATCTCAACCCACACAACAGCCCATCTACTCCCAACACATGCACAGTCTCTATTCCTTCCACAACAGCCCCTATCCCTTGCATATATACACTACAGCTCCAATTTATCAAACATACAAACTACATCACCAGTCCTCTCTCACACACACTACAGCCTTCATTCCCTCCCAAACACAAACAAACAACACAGACTGTGTGTGTGTGTGTGTGTGTGTGTTTGTGTAAAATAACATCTTTGTCAATGAGTCTATTTGTCAACATGATGCAATGAGGCAGCCAGCACATTTAAGATAACTGCTGGTTTTTGAATTTCACTACTAATTATAGCAATAGCCCAAGGTGACCAGTTCCTAAATAAAAAAAAAAAAAAAAATAGTAAGCTATGTCTGTTTGACAGTTTTATCTGATCTGAAATGTTAAATCAAATCCCTTCAACTGTTAAGAATCTTTCTTCCTCCTTCCTCGTAGAAAGATGCATATCAATCTGGATCTGCATTAAACTCATTTGCATATGTTTACCCAGGTCCCTTGACTCATTCATTGCCATTATACTCAGGAATTGACTACGTGGGTCATGTAAACCCCTAGATCTTCTCATGGAAGAAGGGTCACTGAATCATAAATCAAATACTTTGTAATTGCTTGTCTGGTCAATAAAAGAATATGTCTAGGTCTACCTGCTGACTGGGCCAATGTCACGGCTGCTCTAAAAACACTTCTGTAATTTGTGAGCTAGACGTACATTTGGTCATTCGGGAAGTGTGGTGACCTGACCTTCATTGACTGAGTTGTTAATTGAGTTTGGAATTGAAAGCACAAATCTCTGGAGAATGTACAAATTATGAAGCAATAAACATCAATAAAAGTATTAAATAATACAATATATCACATTACAAAACTCAAATGGAGCAATATATAGAAAACAAAAACAATAATAAAAAAAGCAAATTGTTACATTGTACTATACAGAAGTAAAACAAGTAACTTAATTAATTTGGAAGATAGATATGAGTTATAAAGTTACACATGTTGTTGTTCCTCTAAAGAGCTGCAGACAATATTTGTCTAAACGCGATTTACCTAGCTTTTAGGGGGTTATTTGTATAATATTCTTGTTTCTATGTGATAAAGTAAGAACAAGAATTGGCATTAATAAAAATTGTGCTTCAATGATAAAAATACATAATGGCTTCTATCTCCCACCGCAGGTATAGTATTATCAGTAAGGTGCTTTTAAGGGATATTTTTTATTTATGTTATCATGTGCTTAACACATTGCAAAACTATTTAATTCATTTTATATTTCGCACAGAAACACACACAGAACACACACACATAAACACACACATACATACATACATTCACACACACATGCATATATATATATAAACACTGTGTTCCCGGTTTGCAGTGGTTAGTACATATCAAAAGTGGCGCCTTGGGCTCATTGATACATTTGGGGAGCGAAGCCTAGCTTCTTTGGTCCAATCACACAGAAGAATGACTGTAGCTCAAATTTCTGAAAAGCTTTCAGAACCCAGAGTGCAATGCAGTTTGCCACAAACCAGTCAGAGCGACCATGATGACCCCTGTCCACCGCCGAATGCACCTTCAATGGTAACATGAGCCTCAGAATTGGGCCATGGAGCAATGAAAGAAGGTGGCCTCTTTCAGCAGGTTAATGCACCCTGCCACACTGCAAAAATAATTCTGGAATGGTTTGAGGAATATGACAGAGTTCAAGGTGCTGCCTTGGCCTCCAAATTCCTTAGATCCCTATACAATTGACAGGGCCAGATTAAGAGCCCAGTGGGCCTGGTGCTGACAATTATGATGGGGCCTAAATACAGAATCTTATCGACCAAAACACTAAAACAGTCATACCTCTAAAGCGTCATGTATCTATGGAGATGGTGTTGGAGGGAATCTCTACGAAAGCTATACGAAAACACATACTCTATGCTAATCTCTCTATAATTTATGTTTTCTTCTTTTAAGTAAATACATACCCCCTAACAGCAGTGTCTAGTGAAGCAGGAAGTCAATGGGGACATTGGGAGAAATGGGGACACAGACATTAGGGACACAGAGACATGGGGACACAGACACTGGGAAACATGGGTACACTGAGACATTTGGGGACACTAAGACACTAGGGACACTGAGAGACATGGGAGCACAGACACTGGGAGACTATGGGACACTGATACACTAGGGACACTGGCTGGGAGGCATGGAGACACAGGCATGGAGATACTTAGGGACACTGAGAGACATGGGGGCACTTGTGGACATAGACATAGGGACATGGGGACACTGGGAAACATGGGGACACTGAGACATTTGGGGACACTGCGACATTTGAGGACACTGGGAGACATGGGGACACTAGGGACACTGAGAGACATAGGGACACAGACACTGGGACACATGGGGACACTGAGACACTGGCTGGGAGACATAGGGACACTGGGAGACATAGGGACAGAGACACTAGAGACACTGGCTGGGAGACATGCAGACACTGGGAGACATGGGGACACAGACACTTGGGGACACTGGGAGAAATGGGGACACTGAGACACTAGGGACACTGAGAGACATGGGGACACAGACACTGGGAGATATAGGGACACTGGGAGACATGGGGACATGGAGACATTGTGTCCCTAGTGTCTTCGTGTCCCAATGTGTCTCCCAATGTCCCTATGTCTCACAGGGTCCCCATGTCTCACAGTGTCCCCTACTGTCTCAGTGTCTCCATGTTTCCAAATGTCCCCAAGTGTCTCAGTTTCCCCAGGTCTCACAGTGTCCCCTAGTGTCCCCTAGTGTCTCAGTGTCCCCATGCCTCCATGTCTCCCTGCTGCCTTTCCCCCATCCTTCACTTACCTGAGCTATAGGCTGTCTCTGCAGACTCGGAGCTGCTGTCTGGACTCTCAGTGGTGTGAAGCTTCTCCCCTGCGGATCAGTGAGTAGAGAGAGGTAGGGAGGGATATGCAGTAACTGCCTATCCCTGCCTCTCTCCACACACAGTGACCCCTACTAGCTGGTGCTGGTATTGCAGAGTAATCTCCGTTTATACTGATAAAAATATCTGCCGGTATTACTGGAATACCGGCACGGCCAGGCAGCCGCAAATACCGGCTGAGCCGGTAAAATACCAGTCAGGTGGCAAACCTAAGAGTAGTGTGTAAAAAAAAAAAAAAAACACTTTTTTTTTTTTTTAAATGGGCCTATTCCATGGGCCTGGGCCTGGAGCTGCAGCTCCATCAGCCCCTATGTTAATCCGGCCCTGACAATTGAGCATCTGTGGGATGTGCTGACAGAACAAATCCGATCATCACAGCTGTTTTGGCAGCAGAAATACCTCCCTTTCTCTGTTAGACATTCACCCAGTCTCCACTCCTTCAAGAAATCTCACTTCTTCAGGACTGCATACCAATTAAACTGTTAATAGCCACCCACACCCTGATTCTTCTCCTGTCATTAAAATTAAATAAATAAATACACCATCTTCAGTAAATACTATTCTACCAACCTGACCATACCTCCGCTATACTCCACTTTAGCATGTGAGCTCATTGAGCAGGGCCCTCAACCCCTCTGTTCATGTGCATCCAATTAGTCTGGTTACAATTACGCGTTTGTCAGTCCACCTATTGTACAGCGCTGCAAAATTTGTTTGGCGCAATATATATAATAATAACATATAATACCTGTAGTGTTGTGTATAACTGACTATCATGGATTAGATGACTTAATCCTCTTAGCCCATGGTTCTCAAGATATATTAGAAACTGCTTTACTCATTATGCTTAGCCAGCCTCAATGCTATAGTTCTGTCTGGTTCTGTCTGGCTGAGCATCGTGTGAAATAGAGTTCTCAGATATCCAGGATGTCCCCATTTTCTGTAATTTTTGCTACTTTAGGTCTATTGGAAGGAAGAACTCTCTCCTAGACATGTGCACCAGGGAAATGTTAATTGCCTATGAATGATTTCGTACTAAATAAAAATTTCATTTGTCAATCCTGAATTTCGTCGGTAAACTATTCGTTTGCAAATGAAATTCATTAAAAAATTATTTGTTTTGATCCATTAGGTCAAAAATATCACTGCACATGCGCAATAAAAAAAAAAAACAAGGATCTCCCCCCCCCCCCCATTTTAGTTATTTGTATTTTATGCTTACATTCTGCACAGTTAGAGTCCATTTACCTTAGCCTTACAGTGCTAGGAATAACACTTTAAGATGAGAATCCCATTTTTCTTTTTCTTTTTTTTTTATTCTTTATTTTATTGAGGCATGTGATTATGGTGGTACAGAAAAAAGAGAGGGAGACTTGCAAGAGTTGTACAGATTAGGGTCATCATGGCAGATTACATAAATCTCCTAGGATTATCCACCTAATTTTATGTTATATTAACAAGCTTAGACCATAGATGGATAACAGGTATAATATTTGTTAGGCAATGCACATTTCCTGATAAAAAATAGGCTCATAGGTAAGGTTACATTACATGCAGGTACCATATTCTGGTCACTGTTTACTTGATACATGCTTTAAGTACCTGCACTAATGGCATGTCTAAGTAACAGGAATAGCAGGTTTCAACATTGTAGGCAGATAAGCTATTTTAAATCAAACACTTCCTAATGTGAATTGTAGTTAGTAGGGCAGCAGGCTAGTAGTGAGTATAGACCAGTGATTTTTGGGTTTAGATTTAGCTAGGGCTAGGTAGTAAGGCAGTACAGTGCAGGTAACCATATGCGGACAATAATTTTAAGAGCCCTGCAAGGGGTGACATAGTGGTTGCTTAAAGAGCAGTACATTACATTTAGTGAGTATTCCGGGAGCAGTCCTTATGTACAGAGTCAGACGTGTTGCCGAGAGTCAGCCGACTCCCTTAGTCGGTATGCTTATGATGTTAGCAGAAGAGGCATAGGTGCTGCTCAGAGGTAGTGACCGCAGATCGATGTTGTTTCTCTTAGCTGGGGTGTGTGTGCGATTGCCGCTGGAGGGTGGAGGGCTTGGTGTGTGCTGGTTGACTCGTCGTTCCATGTCATAGCGGGTGTTGGGCAGTGCATGATGGGTGACTCAGGACTTATAACATATATAACTAGAAAAGCTACAATTTCTGGGGAAATTGTGTGAAGTATTCTTGCCTCCACCAGTAGTCTACAACTGGAGTGGATGGAGTAACTGGGTGGAGTGGCTTGAGTAACTGTGGCAATGTTGGACTGGGCAGAGTAATTTTATGGAGTAGGCAGAGTAACTGTGTGCAGTGTTTGGAGTGAGTAAAGATAGTAAACATTACACTAACCAATTGATTGATCAAATTTAAAAAGTGCACATGGCAAGCTTGATAGAGTGAGAAATGCATTTAAACTTTTATTTATTTATTTAGCACATTTAATTGCAACGTTGTTGCCCAAAGTGCTTCACAGTTACATTAAAACATACATTTATAAAAACATTAGCAGGTGTACAAAAGGCCCTGTCTATGACATCACTTGCTGCTCCAGCCTGGCACAGGTCAGAGTATTTTGGCGGTTGCCATCTTCAAACGGTTGTATTTTAAAAACTATACATCCTACAGTGAAGAGCTTTATATTGTGAGAATCACAAGACCCAGACCTACATTTTAATGCATAGAATGTCTCTGAGATTTTTACAATGAAGGCACAGTCGCAGTTTAGAAATTGCCCTTCAAATTTGAGCTGGCAAGAGTGGAGTTTCAATGAATGTCAATGGATGGCGTTAGTTGCAAACAAATGGTCATGTTGTGAAAACTATCAGGACTATGGCTAGTTTTTAGTGGCAGCAGGGATAGCTGAACGTTTTGATATAAGATTTGTGTAGGTGGGCTTGAAAATGAGGGAGTGATGGAAGTTTAGAAATCATGTCCTGATTTTTCAGCTTTTGCCAGCTCCCACTCTAGTTTTGAATATTTTGCCATTCATTCCTACGGGACCAATTTCACCACAAGAACGACGACATTCCGTGAACCATTCGGCGAAACGTTCCACAAAGTAATAGCAATCCAATCGGGAACAATCCGCACGTTTCGGTATATTACTGTCTATGTAGTGTAAAAACTGTGGAAGGAGCTGGGGTGGTAAATTTGGCTATAATAAGAATAATAATATATATTTGAGATAACATTAAGTAGTCTTGCTATGCAAGAACACTTAATAATCATGTTGTACCATGGATAACCAGTGATAGTGACATCATGTGATAACCTCACAATCCACTCATTGTGTTGCAGTTTTACACATTTATGAATGTCTGTGGGGCAGGCTAGTTCTTCCTTCTCTACAAGACAGGAGTCACAGATGTAGGAAGAAGACCAGACAAAGAATGATGGAGCATTTTTGTAAGTGAAGTGACATTTTGCTTTTTGATCGAATCCACCGTGTTTATCTTCGGCTTAAATTGTTTTTGATGGTTTCATTGGGTCTGTGGGACAGGCTAGTTATATTTACTTTGTTCTGGGGAGTGGAAAAAACATTGGAACATTTTTAGAAACACAGGAAGAATGTGCAATGTTGTCAGCACCGGACTGGCCTGCCGGGATACCGGGAGATTTCAGCACCAAATAATCAGAATCATGTAATTTAAATAATTTCCCTCTCAAACTAAACCAGTCTGTGTCAGTCTGAGCGGCGTAAAGAGGGAGGAGCTAGGGGCGGGTGCAGCTGCAATTAGGCCTTTCAGTCTCCCTGCACAATTTACCTAAATTTCGCCTGCATGCCCCGCCCCCGAACATAAACACCCAGCCTCTTGAACAGAAGCTTCACCTCCAGCACACGAGCTCCGCCCCCACTCCCACGTTGCTGACCTCTCTGGGAGAAAGAGTTCACAAAATGTCAACTTCACCTACCAGTGGCAGATAAGCTTTAGCCATGACTGTGTGTGTGTGTGTGTGTGTGTGTGTGCCTGCAAGTGAGTAAGGTGTGTGTGTGGCTGCTGGTGAGTGAACTTGTGTGTGCTTTGTTGGCTGCTAGTGAGTAAGTTGTGTAGGTGTGTTGCTGCTAGTGAGTGAGCTTGTGTGTGTGTGTGACTGCTAGTGAGTGAGCTTGTGTGTGTGTGCGTGTGGCTGCTGGTTAGTGGGCTTGTATGTGTGTGGCTGCTAGTGAGTGAGCTTGTGTTTGTTTGTGTGTGTGGCTGCTAGTGAGTGAGCTTGTGTATGTGTGTGTGTGTGGCTGGTAGTGAGGGAACCTGTGTGTGTGTCTCTGCTAACGAGTGAGCTTGTGTGTGTGTCGCAGCTAGTGAGGGAGCTTGTCTGTTTGTCACAGCTAGTGAGGGAGCTTGTCTGTTTGTCACAGCTAGTGAGGGAGCTTGTATGTGTGTGGCTGCTAGTGAGTGAGCTTGCGTTTGTGTGTGTGCCTGCTAGGGAGTGAGCTTGCGTTTGTGTGTGTGTCGCTGCTAGTGAGTGATTTTGTGTGTGTGAGGCTGCTAGAGAGTGAGCTTGTGTGTGTGTGTGTGTGACTGCTAGTGAGTGAGCTTGTCTTTAGTAAGCATGTGTGTGACAGTGAGTTTGTCTGTAGTGAGCATGTGTGTGTTAGCTTGTCTGTAGTGAGAATGTGTGTCAGTGTGCTTGTCTATAATGAGCATGTGGGTGTCAGTGAGTATGTGTGTGTGACAGTTAGCTTGTCTGTAGTTAGCTTGTGCATGTCAGAGTTTGTCTGTACTAGATTTGTTTGTGTACCAATAAGCTTATCTGTATGTGTCAGTGATATTTTCTGTCAGTGACCCTATTTGTGTGCATCAGTGAGCTTGTATTTTTATGCCAATGAGCGTATTTAGATTGTCTGTCTGTGAGCTTGTGTCAGTGAGTTTGTCTGTGTCTGCATGTGGGTATGCTTATTGTATAATTAAAAAAAATGTTTTACTCTAAAAGGACTGATATTTTGAATTAGAAAAATAAATATACCAATAATATTATGCAAGGTTGTGTCTTGCCACCCCAGATGATTGAGTAATACATAAGCACACACAATATATATATCATCATATATTTTCTTTCAGGGCTGCTTTGTATCCCCAGTACGGCCCTGAATGTAGTCTGTTTGTAATGATGCATGTCCATGATGGAAGCTGTTTGTCTGTAATGGGGTTGAGCTGCTATTAATTTCATATGCCTGGTTGAATATCTTAAACTGTAATTTTATTGATTGAAACAAATGCAAATTCTTAGTATAAATAAATGTTTTCTAATATCTACCATACAATTATCGATTGACCCTCATGTATACTTGATTACAATGTAATTCAAATCCTAATGAAGAATGCATACTCCCATTGTTGTTTTCACCCAATGCAGAAAAAACATTCTCTGCTTCTTAATCACATTTGTCTTTCTGTATCATGAACCAAATTATAATATCATATTCCTGTTGTCCTATTGGCAGCAGGCGGGGGCGGCAATTTATAACATTCTAGGGGTAACCTAGCGACCTTCTTCCAAACCACACCCATGGGTGGTGGTAGGGTTTTGTAAATATTTCTACAATGGGTAATAGTGCATGTACCATTGTCCACCCCACCTCCCCCAAATTAGTGACATGACCACCACTGCAGGGTGGCCAGGAAACCTCAATCCACTAGCCAGACCCCATTAAAATTAAATAACCCTACCTACTCCCCTCATCCGGATAATAGCGAAGGGTCCATGAAAACTACTACCTGTAAAATAAAGAAATATATACTTCCCATCAGAAGTCTTTTTTCTTCTAATTCTTCTTTTCTTTATCCCCCAAAGCGGGCAAATATATATTTCTAATTCCCAACGCAACTATTGGAAAAAAAAAAATCAAAAACCTGATTTACAAAGCAAAGATAAAACCACATCAAAATCGTGATGCAATAAAAATAGTGGAAAAAATAGTGGAAAGTTTCACACACTATGCATGTCAGTAAGTGCGCACCCAGCCAAATAATTCTGAAAGGCAAATCGCAAGCATGGATTATTTTTATTGTGTTGTGGTTTTGATTTTTTTTCCATCTTTTTTATTTGCGTATAAGGTTTTTTACTTTTTATTTTTTTTTTATTTTCATTAGTTGCATCAGGAATTATACATTCTTATTTGATGCTGAACAATCGAAGAGTTACAAGTTAAAATATGCATTCTGATGGTAACTCTAATTTAATTTTTACAGGTATTAGTTTTATTGCCCCTCACTATTATTAGGGTGTGAGGGTTAGGTAGGGCTATTATATTAATCAGAGATGGCTAGGGGACACAGTCTAGATAACTAGAGAAGTGGAGGAAGCCATTCTACTATTTGGGGGAGTGAACATTGGCATATCCTACTTCCCATTGCTTAATTATTTAGAGCCCTAACCCACCGCCAGTGGGTGTTTTGTTTGTCAATCTGACAGCCACTAGAGGCATTTTCAAAAAAATAACCAACTAAAACTTGTGCATTTCAATAAGATGGTCTCATAGATACCATCTGAGTGGTGCAGCATTTTGCTGCACCTCTGCGATAGTTTTTTCCGTTCTTTCTTATTGGAAAGCATTGGATTGGCTGAGATTATCGATACTATTTTTTTTTTTTTCAATATACGTTTTATTGGGTTTTTGGTAGAAAAGTACATATACAGGTTTAGGTACATTTCAAAAATAATATGCAGTTGAAAACATTGCGTCAACAGGGTATGCAGATGAAACATCAGGGTCAAGGTACAGGGGGGAGATGGTACACCAAGGTAATTTGAAGCAATATACATCATCATTAGTAAAGTTTACATTCATAGAGTCTTCATGACATTGGCCCTGGTTCTATATATTGGCGTGGAGGATCAATTTATTGAGTATTAAGCACGCTTCTGCCCAACTAGCTGTTGGTTATATAATTCTACCCACAGCGACCATGTTGCGTTAAAAACCTGTGCTGATTTGGTATTAGGTGTAGCCATTCTTTCATAAATGTAGAATTCTTGTATTTTGTCCCATAGCTGGGTTTTGGTAGGGCACGTTGTGGACTTCCAATGTAAAGCTTATAGGTTGCGGGCTTCTAGGATTGTGAGGGCACTTAGTTGTCTATGTGAGTGTTTTTACGTTAGAGGGAATCTTAATAACAGGTACGTTTCAGGGAGTTTAAGGGCGTGTAGTGTATTGCACACTTCTGTCCATAGGGGTTTGATTTGGGGGCATGTCCACCAAATATGCAGGAGTGTACCGACTGCTGCAGAACATCTCCAGCATAGCGGGGGGGTGTTCGGGTAAATTTTGTGAAGTTTGTGGGGAGTTAAATGCCAACTGTATAGTAGTTTTTTATGTGCTTCTATGTGCGAGTAGCATTTTGTCCATTTAGATAAGTTATTTAGTATCTGTATCCATTCCTCATCTGTGAGAGTTATGGCACAGTCCGTTTCCCATAGCATTTTGCAGTGTGGTGTCATGTTGGGTGTCGTGTTCCCCCATGCTGTGTAGCACATGGAGATGGTTTTTGCTTTCACGGGGTGCTTCCAACATCGGTCTAGTATTGCCATTGTTGGTGGTGACATGTTGTTGGGGTTTGCGGATCTGCTGTGTACATGCGAATTGATAATCCCCTTAATTTGTAAGTATGTGAAGATAGTGCTGTTGGGTAGATCACGTCTCTGTTGTATTTCTGGGAATGGCAGTACCCCTTGGGGTTGGAGTAATTGGTGTATGTGTGTTATTCCTGCCTGCTCCCAACTCCTTAGGCGTATGTCTGGTGCGATGGATCTGAAGGCCACCAGAGGGGCCCTATCATGGAATGTGTTTTTCTCCCTATGGTCTCCAAGTATGTCGTCCAAAACTGGACAGTGAGTTTCATGGTGGGTAGGAGGTGTGGTTGCACTATCCTTAAGTTGCTTGGTGTCCAAAGATATGCCAGTGCCTGGTTGTCCCTGAATTGGGCTTTTTCCATGTCCACCCATTGTGTGGTTCCCTCCTCGGTGTGCATTAGTATCCCTGTGGCCAAGGCAGAGGCTTTATAGTAGAGGCCAATGTTGGGTAACCCTACACCGCCCTGCTTTGTGTGTTTATATAGTATCGAGCTGGCTATACGTGTTTTTTTATTTCCACAGATGAAAGCATTACAGATAGTCTGGAGCGTTTTTAGAAGTGTTTGTGGAATGCAGATGGGGAGCATTCTGAATATGTAAAGTAGTTTCGGTAAAATCATCATTTACTTTGCCCAACCAAGAAATGTGTGTCTGCGACCATTTGTATGTGTCTTTCTTGCACTGTTGTTGAAGGGTGAGGTAGTTTAATTTCTGCACTTCGGCTAAAGAAGGTGCAATCTTTACACCAAGGTAAGTAAGTGAGGATGTCCTCCAATCGAACACATATTGCTCCTTCAGGGAGGATGTGGTGTGAAGGGGAAGTTTGATGGGTAGTGCTTGGGTTTTGTCTTGGCTTAGGCGATAGTGTGATATGTCTCCAAACTCCTGCAAGGTCTCCATCAGGTGTGGCACTGAAAATCGCGGGTTTCCCAGTGTTATTAGGATATCATCCGCGAACAGTGCTAGTTTGTATTCGCGTCCTAAAATGGTAATGCCTTGTATGTTGGGATCATTTCTAATTTTTTGTGCTAGGGGTTCGAGGGATAAAATGTAGAGCAGGAGCGACAGGGGGCACCCCTGTCTCGTTCCATTTGATATCTGGAAGGGGTCTGAGATGTAACCCCCATGAGCTACTTTAGCTGCAGGTGTTGTGTACAATGCCATAATGCCTTTGATGAAGTTATCAGGGAAACCAAATTTTTGCAACACCCTTACCATGTATGCCCAATTGAGTCGGTCGAAGGCCTTCTCCGCATCCAGTGCCATGAGGAGGCCTCCGTCCGATCCCCTCTCCATTGTGGCCAATATGTTGAGGACTTTACGGGTATTATCTGAACCCTGACGTCCCTTGACAAACCCCGTTTTTTTTTGTTTTTTTTTTGCGTATAATTTGGCATCCCCGTTTAAGAGGGAAATAGGTCTGAAGTTTTTGCAAGTGGTGGGGGGTTTGCCTGGCTTGGGCAGCGTGGAAATGTGAGCTAACAAGAGTTCTGAGGGGAGCGTTCCAGTTTGGACACTATGCTGATATAAATTTAATAGGTGAGGGAGCAATATTCGTGAGAAGACCTTGTAGTATCTATTGGAGAGACCATCTGGCCCTGGGGACTTGTGTGATGGCAAGTCAGCTATGGCCTTGGATATTTCCTCTATGGATATCGGCTGGGTCAATTGATATGTTTTATCAGGTGATAGGGCTGGAAGGTGTATGTGATCTAAAACATTGTCAATGTCTGTAAGTGTAGGAAGCTTCGTCCCGTCATCTTCTTTGAGATTATACAGTTTGTGATAATAGTCCGAGAACTCATTTACTATTTGCTTCGGATCAATGATTTTCTGACCATTAGATTTGTTTAGGAAGGCAATCCTCAAGGCGGTTGATCTTTGTTTGAGCTGTGAAGCTAGTTTAGCTCCCGCTCTGTTTCCAGAGGCGAAGTATTTGTGTTTATGTTTTTGTAGTAGATATGTGGTTTTAGCCAATTAAAAATTTCGTAGTTTGGTGTGGGCTTGTAATAGAGCAGTCTGTGTTGTAGGTGATGGTGATCGTTTGTTCCTGTGGGTTAAGGAAGTTATTTCCGTAATAATTTCTGTGTATGTGGCCTGGCGTGCTTTCTTGGCGTGACTGGCATGCTTTATAAAGCTGCCCCTTATTACCGCTTTGTGTGCAAACCAGAGATAGTCTGGGGATGTGTCAGGGTGTACATTGTCAGTGAAGTAATTTTGGAGGTCCGTCGTAATGTGGGACACTATGGCAGGGTCATTCAGTAGAGATTCGTTTAATCTCCAAGAGGTTTTACCACCCATGGGGAATTGTTCAGATATAGTCATCATAATGGGTGTGTGGTCTGACCAGTAAATGATACCGATTTCCGTATCAACCACTTTCTCTAGGGACATAGATTTAAGTAGAAATCTGTCAATTCTAGAATAGCTGTTGTGAGCAGCAGTATAGCATGTGTAGTCTATTTCAGCTGGGTGGTGTATTCTCCAGGGGTCTACAAAGTTATGTGCTTGTAGTGTGCGACAAATGGCGGACGTTTGAGTATGCCTCTGTTTCGCCATTGTTGTGGTTACTGTTTTTGCGGCGGATGAGTCCATGTGGATATCAAGAAGGAAATTTGTGTCGCCTCCAAAAATTACCTCCCCAAAGCTATACATTGACAGAAGAGAAAAAACATTAGCCATAAACACTGGTTGGTTTTCATTAGGGCCATAAACATTCATTAGGGTAAACGGTTGATTATTGATGCGACATTGTAATAAAAGGTATCTCCCTTTCTTGTCACCTATCTTACGGATTAATTCAAAGACAACATTCTTATTGATCAGTATTGAGACACCTCTCTTTTTTTTGTGAAAGCACGTATGATAGGCTAGTGGGAACCAAGAAGAGTCGAACCTGCGTTGTACACCCCATTTAAAGTGTGTTTCTTGGAAGAAAGCCACGTGGGCTCCATGCTTCTTGGCCTCCTGGAGTGCCAGCCTGTGCTTATTGGGTGAGTTTAAGCCTTTTGCATTGAGTGAGAGGAACTTAAGGGGCATGATATTTAAATAGCTGCAATACAGTGTATATCAACCGCTTTGGATTTAGTCTTGGTTGGGGGAGTCCGAGTAATTGTGGTTGTTGCCGGTGTTACAGGAAGTCAGCCCAGTCTGGGCAGGTTGGTGTGGGTGGGGGAAGGGAAGAACTATGTACAAAAATCCATTAGCCTTTATGGCCTTATGCAAGGGTATGCAGACGGATATATGGTGGCCTACTCTGTAAGCCTTGCGTGGGGGTTGGTGGTAGTGAGATGTAGGCTACAATAATTAATGGTTATCTTATTTGTCAGTTGCAATAAAAGTAAAAAAAAAAAAAAAGTTATAGGGAAATTTTTAAATGTGAGTCACAGCGCAACATTGAGCGGTGGCTCAACGCCGGTCATGGGCCTATTTCTTATGGCCGCCGCTGTATACTACAAGTACATTAAAACATTAGATATATATATATATATATATATATATATATATATATATATATATATATATAACATTCAACCGTAAACATATGCATTCTGTGCTATATAAAACCAAACCCACCAATTATGTTACGTGTCCGGGCGCACGGCTTGTGAGGGTTTAAGTAGCAGGGTCTCTGCGGTCTGGTGGTGTTGCTCTGATCCATGGGACCTGCTGCCAGTCTCTCGCCATTTTTCGTGGCGGTGGTAGGTCTTGCCTGCGAGTGTCAATCGCTGGGGTGGAGATATTCCAATCTTCCAGGAGCTTTAGGCCTTCCTCCAGCGACAAGATGGCTCGGTCAATTCCGTTTCTTCAGATAATTAGTTTGGTAGGGAATCCCCATTTGTACAGAATATTAGCGTTGCGTAGTGCCGCTGTTATGGGAGCAAATGACCGCCTTTTGAACATGGTGGTCGCTGATAGGTCGATGAAGAGTTTGATGCCTGCATAGTCGCCTGGTAGCGCCGTATTGATTCTAGACGTTTGCATTATCTGGTCTTTCACTGTGAAGTAGTGGACTCTGGTAATGACATCTCGTGGCGTGGTCGCAGGTAAGTACCTTGGTTTAGGAAGCCTGTGCGTCCTGTCTAGGCGAAGGTCCTCCTCCTTTAGCGTGGGGAGTATGGATTTAAATAATTTCTGCATGAATTACGCAAGGTCTTGCGGTTTAACGTTTTCAGATATTCCACGGATTCTAATTTTGTTTCTTCTATCCCAATCTTCATTATCAGCAATCTTTCCTTCTAAGTAGGTAACCTTATTTTCTAGTGCAGCATGGGCTTCTGCAAGGACATTGTGGGCCTCTTGTAATCCCTCTGTCCGTTCTTCCAGGTGTGCTGTCCTGTCCCCCAGTGTTTGGATGTCAGCTCTTATGTCTGATGCCAGTTTGTGGAAGTCAGAGCGCAGATCCGCTTTTAGATTGTCAAGCATGGTGCTAATTGAGGCATCTGTGGCTGGGGCAGTGACAGTGGTGGGGAAGCTGCTTTGGCTATCACCTGCATCTGAGTCCCATCCTGTTCTTCCGGCGCCATCTTGGATCCGTGCGGGATTATTTTGCTGCGCTTGTAAGTGTGAATCCATCATTCTCTGCTTCAGTTTTTTGGCTGATTTCGTAGCCATTGTGTTCTGGGTGCAATATTCGTCGTGGGTGGCTGTGATGAGCGGCCCGATTGCTGTGAAAACACGCTGTAGGACCCACGGCTCGGCAGAGCTCACAGCTTATGCGACCGTTTCTATGCGGTCCGTGGCCACGCCCCCGATGCTATTTTTTTTTTTAACAAACTTTATTAAAGGTATTTTCCTTTCTCTTTTTTTCCTTATATATTACAAATAAAAATAACAATATACGGACACATAATTATGCCAACACAAAAGTAATACTTTGTCAGATGCAGCAAAACAATAATTAAAGAAGAAATAAAAGTGGGGAAAAGAGGAGGGTAAGAAAGTCCAATTTCTCGGGCTAGAGGTTTCATACCATATATATTACATTTGAACATCTAAAAAAGTGCATAACCCGGATCTATTTTCCACAAGATCAACGACCACTGGCGTACATACCGCGGTTGCAGGGGTCGCGGCTGCGACCGGGCCCTGCGACCAGGTATGTATGCCACTGTGGCCAACCTCTTCTCCTGGGGGCCCAGGAGTTGGCCACCTCAGGGCCCCCCGAGGCTGGCCCTGGTGTCACTGGGCGGGCTGGCTGGCTGGCGGGCGCGTGAGGCAGCACTCTCCCCTTAGCGTTCTTTGCCCAGCTCCTTCGCGCACCGCAGTGATGCCAGAGCCGGAATATGACGTAATTCCGGCTCCGGCATCAGTATGCAGCGGGCGAGGGAGCTGGGCAGAGAGCGCTCAGGGGAGAGTGCTCCCTCGCGCACCTGCCAGTCAGCCCGGTGACCGGCCGCCCAGCAGCACCACTGCACCCCAGGGAAACCCCTCAGCTCTCCCAAAGGTAAGGAGGCTGGAGAATTACATTTTAAAGAAACATGTATGTGTGTTAGTGTTAGAGTGTGTGTGATAGTGTTAGAGTGTGTGTGTGTTAGTGTTAGATAGTGATGTACCGAACTGTTCGCCGGTGAATAGTTCCTGGCGAACATAGTGTGTTCGCGTTCGCCACGGCGGGCAAACACATGCGCGATTCGATCCACCCCCTATTCGTCATCATTGACTAAACTTTGACCCTGTGCCTCACAGTCAGCTGACACATTCCAGCCAATCAGCAGCCGACCCTCCCTTCCAGACCCTCCCACCTCCTGTACAGCATCCATTTTAGATTAATTCTGAAGCTGCATTCTTAGATAGAGGAGGGAAAGTGTAGCTGCTGCTCATTTCATAGGGAAATGTATAGCTAGGCTAGTGTATTCAGTGTCCACTACAGTCCTGAAGGACTCATCTGATCTCTGCTGTAAGGACAGCACCCCAAAAAGCCCTTTTTAGGGCTAGAACATCAGTCTGCTTTTTTTTGTGTAATCTAATTGCAGTTGCCTGCCTACCTGCCAGCTTCTGTGTCAGGCTCACGGTGGATACTGTGCCCACTTGCCCAGTGCCACCACTCATATCTGGTGTCACAATAGCTTACATTTAAAAACAAAAAAAAATGTTTTCACTGTAATAGATTGAATATCAGTTAGTTGTCTGCAAGCGTCTGTGTGTCAGGCCTACAGCATATACTCTGCCAACCTCTGCCAGTGCACAGTGCCACTCATATCTGGTGTCACAATAGCGTGCATTTAAAAACAAAAAATTTTTTTTCACTGTTATAGATTGAATAGCAGTTAGTTGTCTGCAAGCGTCTGTGTGTCAGGCCAACAGCGTGTACTCTGCCACTGCACAGTGCCACTCATATCTGGTGGCACAAAAGCGTGCATTTAAAAACCCCAAAACTTTTTTTCACTGTAATAGATTGAATGGCAGTTAGTTGTCTGCAAGCGTCTGTGTGTCAGGCCAACAGCGTGTACTTTGCCAACCTCTGCCAGTGCACATTGCCACTCATATCTGGTGTCACAATAGCGTGCATTTCAAACCAAAAAACTTTTTTCACCATCCTCCTCCTGGTCCAGCATCTTCAGCCACGTCAACCACTGCTGTCCTTCTTGCCCCCTCTCAACCATCCGCCACTCCGTCTCTCGCCTTGAGCAGTTCCCGCTCATCTGCCCACAGTCAGGTGTCTGTCAAGGACATGTTTGAGCATAAGAAGCCAATGTCAGAAAGTCACCTCCTTGCCCAGCGTCTGACAGCTGGCTTGTCTGAACTATTAGCCCACCAGCTATTACCATACAAGCTGGTGGAGTCTGAGGCGTTCAAAAAATTTGTAGCTATTGGGACACGGCAGTGGAAGGTACCCTGACAAAATTTCTTTGCACAAAAGACAATCCCCAACCTGTACTCGATTGTGCAAAAGGAAGTAATGGCATGTCTGGCACACAGTGTTGGGGCAAGGGTCCATCTGACCACTGATACCTGGTCTGCAAAGCATGGTCAGGGCAGGTATATCACCTACACTGCGCATTGGGTAAACCTGCTGACGGCTGCCAAGCATGAAATGCGTGGCTCTGCAGAGGAGTTGGTGACACCGCCACGACTTGCAGGGAGGCCTGCTGCAACCTCCTCTACTCCTCCTACTCCATCCTCTTCCATAACCTCCTCGGCTGAGTCCTCTTCTGCTGCTGCGTCTTGCTCCACATCAACGGCACCCCCCCAGCTCCCCAGGGACTATTCCACATCCCGGATACGGCAGTGTCACGCCGTCTTGAGTTTGACTTGCTTGAAAGCAGAGAGTCACACCGGACAAGCACTCCTGTCCGCCCTGAATGCACAGGTGGAAAAGTGTCTGACTCCGCAGCAAATGGATATCGGCAAAGTGGTTTGTGACAAAGGAACAAATTTGTTGGCGGCATTAAAGTTGGGCAAGTTGACACATGTGCCGTGCATGGCACATGTGTGTAATCTGATCGTACAGCACTTTGTGCATAAGTACACAGGTTTACAGGACGTCCTGAAGCAGGCCAGGAAGGTGTGTGGCCATTTCAGGCATTCCTACACGGCCATGGCGCACTTTGCAGATATCCAGCAGCGAAACAACATGCCAGTGAGGCGCTTGATTTGCGACAGCCCTCCTAACACTCCTAATGTTCGACCGCCTGCTCCAACAAGAAAAAGCCGTTAATGAATATTTGTATGACCGGGGTGTTGGGACAGCCTCTGGGGAGCTGGTAATTTTTTTGCCACGTTACTGGACGCTCATGCGCAATGCCTGTAGGCTCATGCGTCCTTTTGAGGAGGTGACAAACCTAGTCAGTCGCACCGAAGGCACCATCAGCGACATCATACCATTTGTTTTCTGGCCTGCCCCGCTTCAAGTGTCCTGTCAGAAAGGACCTTCAGTGCAGCAGGAGGTATTGTCACTGAGAAGAGAAGTCGCCTAGGTCAAAAAAGTCTAGATTACCTCACCTTTATTAAGATGAATGAGGGATGGATCCCGAAGGGACTGACAGTGGGTGATACATTCGACTAAAAAAGGCCTGATGAGATGAGCTGCCTTGGGCTAAAAATGGTGACCCTATGTAGGAGGAACAGTCCTTATTCTGCTCTGTGTCAGTGTGTTTCAGGGTCCCTGAGGACATGTGTCAATCCATATCTGCCAAGTGACCCTATGTAGGGGGAACAGTCCCTATTCTGCTGTGTGTCAGTGTGTATCAGGGTCTCTGAGGACAGGTGTCAATCCATATCTGCCAAGTGACCCCATGTAGGGGGAACAGTCCCTATTCTGCTCTGTGTCAGTGTGTATCAGGGTCTCTGAGGACAGGTGTCAATCCATATCGGCCAAGTGACCCTATGTAGGGGGAACAGTCCCTATTCTGCTCTGTGTCAGTGTGTATCAGGGATCATTAGGATAGGTGTCAATCCATATCTGCCAAGTGACCCTATGTAGGGGGAACAGTCCCTAGTCTGCTCTGTGTCAGTGTGTATCAGGGTCTCTGAGGACAGGTGTCAATCCATATCGGCCAAGTGACCCTATGTAGGGGGAACAGTCCCTATTCTGCTCTGTGCCAGTGTGTATCAGGGATCATTAGGATAGGTGTCAATCCATATCTGCCAAGTGACCCTATGTAGGGGGAACAGTCCCTATTTTGCTCCTCTGTGTCAGTGTGTATCAGGGTCTCTGAGGACAGGTGTCAATCCATATGTCAAGGTGTCAATATGTCATATGTCATGTGTCAATCCATATCCATTGTGATTTAGGAATGTTAGGTGATTTATGCCTTTTATGGATTAAAACCAGACTCTGCATCAACTGTGTAATTTTCCATGGGAGTTTTGCCATGGATCCCCCTCTGGCGTGCCACAGTCCAGGTATTAGTCCCCTTGAAACAACTTTTCCATCACTATTGTGGCTAGAAAGAGTTCCTGTGGGTTTTAAAATTCGCCTGCCCATTGAAGTGTATGGCGGTTTGCCCGGTTCGCCAGTTCGCGAACGTTTGCGGACTTCGCGTTCCCCATTCGTGAACCGAAAATGTTATGTTCGCGACATCACTAGTGTTAGACTGTGTGTGTGTGTTACTGTTAGAGTGTGTGTGTGTGTTAGTTTTTGTGTGTCAGTGTGTGTGTTACTGTGTGTGTCTGGTAGTGAGTGTCAGTGAGTGTGTTAATTTGTGTGTCAGTAAGTGTGTGTGTGTGTGTTACTGTTAGTTTGTTTGTGTCTGTTAGTGAGTCTGTTTGGTGTCTGTTACTGAGTGTGTGTTTGTCAGTGAGAGTGTATGTTTTGTAAGTGAGTGTGTATGTGTGTCTGTCTGTCAGTGAGTGTGTATGTATGTCTGTAACTGAGTATATCCCTGTCAGTAAATGTGTGTGTCTGTTAGCTAGTGTGTATGCGTCTGTTCGTGAGAGTGTGTGTGCGTGTGTTTAAAGCCCCTTCAGCACTTACCTTTCTCCAGCGCTGGGGATTCTTTCGCTCCGATCCGCCTCTCAGCTCTGCATGTGCGGCATTCAAACCACCCATAGGAAAGCATTACTCAATGCTTTCCTATGGCCGTCCAGTGTCTTCTCACTGTGATTTTTACAGTGAGAATCACGGAAGTGCCTCTAGCGGCTGTCAGTGAGACAGCCACTAGAGGCTGGATTAACCCTCAGCTGCAGGGTTAAAACTAGAGGGACCTGGCACCCAGACCACTTCATTGAGCTTAAGTGATCTGGGTGTCTATAGTGGTCCTTTAAGTGTATATGTATCTGCATGCACTGGTGTACATAGCCCAGCGTACACAGCCCGGCGACCAGGTGCCCACCGCCACGTGTTGCGGTCCCGGCCCACACAGAGTAAGTGT
Source organism: Pelobates fuscus (assembly GCF_036172605.1). Classification (NCBI taxonomy): domain Eukaryota; kingdom Metazoa; phylum Chordata; class Amphibia; order Anura; family Pelobatidae; genus Pelobates; species Pelobates fuscus. Next base: position 418,116,476 of record NC_086318.1, on the reverse strand, counting down.
GCAGGGGGTGGGGGGGCACGAATCAATTTTCTCACCGGGGCCCCATGGGTCATGTGTATGCCACTGTCAACAATCCTATATCAAAACTATCACTACTCTTCAATATCCTACATGATGTATCCCACTGGGGTACATAATCAAGCAAAGAGAGAAAGATAAAAAAAATACTGATAATCTCAGCCAAGGAGGTGAGGCCAGCCGAAGTTAACTTGCAGGGGAGATGGTCTCCTAAACAGTGACTGGGCCACAATAGCGTTAGGAATAAATATTTGTATTCATAACCCAATGGTATTGTATTCAATGGTCATTGAGACAAGGAGTACGCCTGCTCAGGAGAGATAATTAGAAATGCATTCAAAAACAAACAAAGCAAAATATCCCAACATTTTAAAATGATGTATGGCCGAGGAAATGTTAACTATATGCTGTCATTTCTTCACATTGTCCCGAACACCAAAAAAAATACAAAACAAAACACTAAATCCTGCTTTAAGTGTGTGCCTATTCAAATGACTTTTCTAAATGAGTGTATCTGGATGGGAACCGTTACAAGAGAATTCTGTTTTTCAAATGAAAAATGAACGCACAATTATTTCCTGTTTAGTTCGCTCACAGCAAAATGTCCGCATTGTTTATTCGTGTAAGGTTTGTTCAGAAATTCTGCCCTTAGCTGTCCTGTTTATCAGGTAGAATGAGATAATGTCACACATGTTCCCGTAACTTTCTCCTAATTGAAATTTCCAACACTGTGAAAGATTAGGGTTCTTGCACATAATGAATTGAGGTTGCAGTAATGTTTTGATTTGTTTATTTTCATCAGTGGTTTGGAGCATTCAGGGTGGCAACACAACAGAAGATGCCTACCATACTCTGAAGCTGGCAAAGGAGTAAAGTGTGCTCGCTGAAGGGTGCTATTACAGGGTTTATTTACTTCTAGAATTATTCTTAGAAAATCTTTGAGTATACGTTTTAAGAAGCCTTCAATATTAAACATGCAAATGACCACTGGGGTATGAAAATGTCACATAGCCCAGCTACCCCTCTTTTAATCATTCACTGTGGGTTGGGGATCACCCAACCCACAGTCCTTATTGATTAACACTGTAGCAAACTGAGGGATTTGGGATATGACATCAGCAGGTCACCTGATAAACCTGATTCCTAGTTACAATGTTGCGTTCTGCATTCCATAGTGTTATACTATTGGTTATCCATATTATATTTATTAAATCAATGAATGGATTTCTTCTTAAAATGGCAGTCTGTCTTTGAGGTGCACTGGACTGATCATAGGTTGATGAGATCCCAGCCATGGATTTGGTGGGGCCAGCCGTGCAGACACCGATGGAAAAAAGGTAAGTAAGCTTTTAACTCCTTTAAACTTACCTAAATAGGTACTCCAGCACTATCATTTTAGGTATACATGTTTGTTCCTTTAAAGGTTAATAGAAGCATAAGGAAATAGAATGAGGCAGTACAGTCTGAGGTTACATGTCACACACAGCCACTTCACTACAGAAGCCCACGATGATAGGATTTAAGTGGTAGTTCTTTGTCAGTTCTCTGCCAGATGTTATTGCTGTTTGTTTGCTGTTCATGTCCCCGAATGACACAATTCTACATCATTCTGGCAGTTTGCCACAGATTTATTTTAGTTTGTACCAAAGAAAATCTTTTTAAGTTCATATAAACTTCTTAAACCCGTCTGTTCCCTGCATCCAAAGTACTGTCGAAGGAGTTTCATTTACTATTTTAACATGTTGGTAAACCTGACCTTTTTGTGGAAGGCTTTCAATACTTAATCAGGGATATCTTATTTTCCACAAATAAATGAGTAAATAAATACATGGATAAGAAGCCCAAGCCTTGGCACTTCTAGTACTTATTATTTCATCCTTCCAGCATTTGAAAGGTTAAAAGCAATTTAAAAATCCATTAGTATGAAGATAAATTTTTTTTCTAGGCTTTATAATTAAAAATGTAATATGCAGTTATTTTAGTATATATATATATATATATATATATTTTTAAAGTTGTGGTTTTAAATGCCATAGAATTTAATGTGTTTAACCCTATGCAGACCTGTGCTATTTTTTCACTTTAACTGGACACTATAGTCACCAGCACAACTACAGCTTATTGGATTTGCTCTGGTGAGTAGAATCATTACCTTCAGGCTTTTTGCAGAAAACACGTTTTTTTCAGAGAAAATGCAGTGTTTACATTACAGCCTAGTGATAACTTCACTGGCCGCTCCTCAGATGGCTACTAGAGGTGCTTCCTTTGGTAGTGCTGCACAGCATGACTGCCACTCAGTGTCTCCACCCTCTGCATGCAGACACTGAACTTTCTTCATAGATATGCAATGATTCAATACATTTCTATGAGGAGATGCTGATTTGCCAGGGCTGTGTTTGCAGAGGCGGCTCTAGACTTTATGAGGCCTTAGGCGAAACTCAAACATGAGGCCCCACTAACAAAAAAGTGTCACATATACACATTAATGCACAGTTTACCTGTGTATGTGTCTGAGAGTGTGTCTGACAGAGAGTATCCTTGTGTATGAGAATGTATGTCTCTGTGAGCATGTTTGCGTTTTTGCCTGAGACTGTAGTGTGCTGTGTGTATGGCGGGTGATGGTGTGAGAGGGGTGATGGTGAGAGGGAAAGGAGGGTGATGGTGAGAGGGAGAGCGGGGTGATGATGAGAGTGAGCGGGGGTGATGTGAGAAGGAGGGGGGGTTGATGTGAGAGTGAGGGGGGGTTGATGTGAGAGTGAGGGGGTGATGTGAGAGTGAGGGGGTGATGTGAGAGTGAGGGGGGTGATGTGATGTCAGAAGGAGGGGGGTGATGTGAGAAGGAGGGTGGTTTTTGGTGAGGGTGGTGAGGGGGTGAATCTGAGGGTGGTGAGGGGTTGAGGCTGAGGCTGAGGGGGGTGGGGGGTGAGGCTGAGGGTGGTGAGGGGTGAGGCGGAGGGGGGTGGGGGGTGAGGCTGAGGGGGGTTATGCTGAGGTTGGTGAGGGTGGTGATGCTGCAGATGGTTGGGGTGGGGGGGTGATGCTGAGGGTGGTGAGGATGGTGAGGGGGTTATGCTGAGGGTGGTGAGGGTGGTGATGCTGAGGGTGGTGAGGGAGGATGATGCTGAGGGTGGTGGGGGGTGGTGAGGCTGAGGGTGGTGGTGAGGCTGAGGGTGCTGAGGCTTAGGGTGGTGGGGGGTGCTGAGGCTGAGGGTGATGGGGTGCTGAGGGTGGTGAGGCTGAGGGTGGTGAGGGGGTGAGGCTGAGGGTGGTGAGGCTGAGGGTATTGGGGAGGGTGGGGAGGCTGAGGGTGGTGGGGGTGGTGAGGCTGAGGGTGGTGGGGGGTGCTGAGGCTGAGGGTGGTGGGGGGGTGCTGAGGCTGAGGTTTGTGGGGTGCTGAGGGTGGTGGGGGTGGTGGGGAGGGTGGTGAGGCTGAGGGTGGTGAGGAGGGTGGTGAGGCTGAAGGTGGTAGGGAGTCTGAGGGTGGTGAGGCTGAGGGTGGTGGGGAGGGTGGTGAGGCTGAGGGTGGTAGGGAGGCTGAGGGTGGTGGGGAGGGTGGTGAGGCTGAGGGTGGTGAGGCTGAGGGTGGTGGGGAGGGTGGGGAGGCTGAGGGTGGTGGGGAGGGTGGTGAGGCTGAGGGTGGTAGGGAGGGTGATGAGGTTGAGGGTGGTAGGGAGGGTGATGAGGCTGAGGGTGGTGGGGAGGGTGGTAGGGAGGCGTGGTTGGGGGTGAGAGAGCCTACCTTTAGTCCCTCGTGGTCCAGTGGGCTCCCTGGTGGTCCGGTGGCCACTGCTCCCGGTGGCAGAGCTGCAGACCATGTAATCTCGCGAGACCATCAGAGCGTTGCCGTGGTAACCCAGTTTTTGCGAGACACATGGTCTGCAGCCATGCTCACTGCGGAGCTGCAGACAGGTGTCTGCGGTGGCTGGACGGGCAGCCAGGAGGGGCCTCTCACCCGGCGGCATACCGGGCAAGCCGCAGGGCCCCCTCCTGGTGTCAGGTCCTCGGTCGGACGCCTAAACCGCCTAATTAGAGAGCCGCCTCTGACATGCAAGCTACACCCTAAACATGACAGCCATCTTTCACAACAATGTACTGCTATATACTCATACCCCAACTAGCCATGATATACGCACGTTCAGCCTAGCATGCTCAAATATAACACACTTCTGTCAAAAAAATAAATAAATAATGCAGCTTCAGAATTAATCTAAATTGTATGCTGTCTAGGAGGTGGGAGGGTCTGGGAGGGATGGTCTGCTGCTGATTGGCTGGAATGTGTCTGCTGACTGTGAGGTACAGGGTCAAAGTTTACTCAATGTTGACTAATAGGGGGCGGACCGAACACCGCATATGTTCGCCATCCGTGGCGAACGCGAACAAGCTATGTTCGCCAGGAACTATTCGCCTGCGAACCGTTCGGGACATCACTATTCTTGAGGTAATCATGGGTCTGAGGACGAGATGGCGTCACACTCCCACACGTGGAGGACAAACTGCGGAATGGCTGCCTCGCCATCTAATAATGGGTTAAATGATGGTCCTACATTGGTCACTGACTGGTAATGTCTCCAAATGATTAAAATGCAATATTCATAGAACATTTTACTGCTGGTAATGCCACAGAAATCAGAAAACCTTATTGAAAAAAATGGCAGAATCACAAGGGAGACGCCCGCTAACACCCAAACTCATGTAGAAAGCAGATGCAGCCCTTGAAAAAAATAAAACATAACATTTATTGAAATAGTCTAAAAATAAAAATAAAAATTCAATGACATAGCAGCAAAAAAAAACATTTCACATCATCCCAGGGAGACAGCTTAATGTGTTCTGTGTAACATAGAACTTAGTCTTAAGCATCATGTTGAAATTCATGATTCAGATGGTAATCTCACAATGTCACAGCTGATAGGTGGATATAAAATGTAGAACAATGCAAAATAAAAAGATACTGCTACTGCTGCGGGGTTTTTGATTACATCTCAGTTTGAAGGTTACAGACAGCCAAAGGACAGCCATATACATTGCAGTGTGTATGTGTTCTTTAAAGGGACACTTTAGTTACCAAAACAACTTTAGCTTGATTAGGCAGTTATAGTATATAGGGGTTATGGAGTTTCAATTCTCTGCCAGTTAGGAGTTAAATCATTTTTGTTTTTGTTATGCAGCCCTAGCCACACCTCCCCTGGCTTACTTTAAGTAAGGTCTCACCAGTGTTCTGTACAATGGCATGAGCACCTCCCTCTTTCTACTGCTAATTAGTGATGTCCCGAACGGTTCGCTGGCGAATAGTTCCTGGCGAACATAGCTTGTTCGTGTTCGCCACGGATGGCGAACATATGCGATGTTCGGTCCGCCCCCTATTCGTCATCATTGAGTAAACTTTGACCCTGTACCTCACAGTCAGCAGACACATTCCAGCCAATCAGCAGCAGACCCTCAATCCCAGACCCCCCCACATCCTAGACAGCATACAATTTTGATTAATTCTGAAGCTGCATTCATTTTTTTTTTATAATTTTTTTTTGTGTTTGTGTTTATTATACATTATCCCCCATAGCCAGTAACCTGTGTTTATTATACATTATCCCCCATAGCCAGTAACCTGTGTTTATTATACATTACCCCCCATAGCCAGTAACCTGTGTTTATTATACATTATCCCCCATAGCCAGTAACCTGTGTTTATTATACATTACCCCCCATAGCCAGTAAACTGTGTTTATTATACATTATCCCCCCTATAGCCAGTAACCTGTGTTTATTATACATTATCCCTCCCATAGCCAGTAACCTGTGTTTATTATACATTATCCTGCCATAGCCAGTAACCTGTGTTTATTATACATTATCCTCCCATAGCCAGTAGCCTGTGTGTATTATACATTATCCCCCCAAGGGCAGTAACCTGTGCTTATTATACATTATCTCCCCCATAGCCAGTAACCTGTGTTTATTATACATTACCCCCCCCATAGCCAGTAACCTGTGTTTATTATACATTATCCCTCCCATAGCCAGTAACCTGTGTTTATTATACATTATCCTCCCATAGCCAGTAACCTGTGTTTATTATACATTATCCTCCCATAGCCAGTAACCTGTGTTTATTATACATTATCCCCCCAAGGGCAGTAACCTGTGCTTATTATACATTATCTCCCCCATAGCCAGTAACCTGTGTTTATTATACATTATCCCCCCACAACCAGTAACCTGTGTTTATTATACATTATCCTCCCATAGCCAGTAACCTGTGTTTATTATACATTATCCCTCCATAGCCAGTAACCTGTGTTTATTATACATTATCCCCCCCACAACCAGTAACCTGCGTTTATTATACATTATCCTCCCATAGCCAGTAACCTGTGTTTATTATACATTATCCCCCACATTACCCCCCCATAGCCAGTAACATGTGTTTATTATACACTAAGGGACGCGAGATTTACACTGGGGAGCTGGAGGAGCTGCTGGGAAGTCAGCGCTTGCTGCCAGCCGCCCCACAGTACTTAACAAGCCACCAGACCACCAGGGAATACTATATCCCCCCTCCCTGGTAAGAAGCAGGTGGGGGGGGGGGGGGACTAAAAGAAACAAAAACAATACAATTTAAATATTAAAAAAAATTATAATAAACATAAAAAATCCCCCCTCCATTTTACACAAATTACATCACTACACAAACACACACACACACACACTCACTGCATGACATACATACACACTACACAAACACACACACACTGCATTACATACATACACACTACACAAACACACACACACTGCATTACATACATACACACTACACAAACACACACACACTGCATTACATACATACACACTACACAAACACACACACACTGCATTACATACATACACACTACACAAACACACACACACTGCATTACATACATACACACTACACAAACACACACACACTGCATTACATACATACACACTACACAAACACACACGCATTACATACATACACACTACACAAACACACACACTGCATTACATACATACACACTACACAAACACACACAAACTGCATTACATACATACACACTACACAAACACACACAAACTGCATTACATACATACACACTACACACACACAAACTGCATTACATACATACACACACACTGCATTACATACATACACACTACACAAACACACACACTGCATTACATACATACACACTACACAAACACACACACGCTGCATTACATACATACACACTACACAAACACACACACTGCATTACATACATACACAAACACACACAAACTGCATTACATACATACTACACAAACACACACAAACTGCATTACATACATACACACTACACACACACACTGCATTACATACATACACACTACACAAACACACACACTGCATTACATACATACACACTACACAAACACACATGCATTACATACATACACACTACACAAACACACACACACTGCATTACATACATACACACTACACAAACACACACACTGCATTACATACATACACACTACACAAACACACACAAACTGCATTACATACATACACACTACACACACACAAACTGCATTACATACATACACACACACTGCATTACATACATACACACTACACAAACACACACACTGCATTACATACATACACACTACACAAACACACACACACTGCATTACATACATACACACTACACAAACACACACACTGCATTACATACATACTACACAAACACACACAAACTGCATTACATACATACACACTACACACACACACACACTGCATTACATACACAAACTACACACACACAAACTGCATTACATACACACTACACAAACACACACACACTACATTACATACATACACAGTACAAAAAACATACACTGCATTACATACATACACTACACAAACACACACACTGCATTATATACACACTACACAAACACACACACTGCATTATATACACACACTACACAAACACACTGCATTACATACACACACTGTATTACATACACACACTGCATTATATACACACACTGCATTCACTATACACACACTACACAAACACACACACTGCATTCACTATACACACACTACACAAACACACACTCTGCATTCACTATACACACACTACACAAACACACACTCTGCATTCACTATACACACACTACACAAACATACACTCTGCATTCACTATACACACACTACACAAACACACACTCTGCATTCACTATACACACACTACACAAACACACACTCTGCATTCACTATACACACTCTGCATTCACTATATATATATATATATATATATATATACATATATACACACACACTACACAAACACTCACTGCATTCACTATACACTCTGCATACACTATATATACACACTACACAAATACACACTGCATCCACTACACACACAGCTCCCCTGTCTAAATACACTTCATCCACTACATGTGGCATGTATATTTTGTGCATTTACCGTTAGAAAGAGTTTATTTTTTCAAAATGGTAAATGTACAGAATATCGGCAAGTTATCGGCTATCGGCATGAAAGTTCACAGCTTATCGGTATCGGTATCGGCTCTAAAAAATCAATCCCTAATTGTGACCGTCTTTGATTGTGTGTGTGTGACTGTCTGTGATTATGTTGTGTGTATGTGTGACTGTCTGCCTGTGTGATGGTCTGCCTCTGATTGTGTGTGTGACTGTCTGTGACTGTGTGTGTGTGTGTGTGTGCCACTGTGTGTGTGACTGTCTGCCTGTGATTGTGTGCGTGTGTGTGTGAGTGACTGTCTGTGACTGTGTGTGTGTGTGCGTGTGTGTGTGAGTGACTGTCTGTGACTGTGTGTGTATGTGTGTGAGTGACTGCCTGTGACTGTGTTGTGTGTATGTGTGACTGTCTGCCTGTGATTGTGGGTGTGACTGTCTGTGAATCTGTGTGTGTATGTGTGACTGTCTGCCTGTGTGATTGCCTGCGTGTTTGACTGTCTGCCTGTAACTGTGTGTGAGTGACTGTGTCTGACGGTCTTCGCCCTGCAGTGAGCCGGCAGCCAGGATATGATGTCATCGCGGCCTCGGCATCATTACAGGGCGTGTGATGGAACTGTGCAGAAAGAGCACAGAGATCCCAGCAGCAACCACTGACCACCAGGGACTGAGGATCCACTCCAGCCCTTCTAGAGCAAGGTAGGGAGGCAGGGTGGACCTCTTAATGATTAAATGTGTGTATGTATGTAATATTTGTGTGTGTATGTGATTGTGGGTCAGTGATTGTGTTTGTGTAAATCTGTGATTATGTGTGATTGTGTGTATCTCTGCGTATGTGTTTAGTAGATAGCTCCCTTATTTCCTGTCCTTAAATATTGCAATCCCACATAAGGATAACAAATAAGGGATTTATCTGCTAAACAACTGAAAATAAGAAAAGGGCATTTTTTTTATACTTTAGCTGTTTAGTAGATCATTCCCTGAATTAGTGCCCGTATGTGAGATTTCCATATTTAAAGATACTAAATGAGGGTGCTGTTTAGCAGATAGCACCTTATTTGGTGTCCTTAAATATGGCAATCCCACAAAGGATAGCAAATAGGAGTTATCTGCTAAGCAAAGATTGAAATTAAGAGGTGTCAGCCAGCCCACAACAAGAAATCTGGGTGGCTAATGTGAATAATATGCAAATGTGTAGTCAGATGCCAGCATGCAGAACACAGCATGCTGGCATCAGACAGCCAATGGCAGCATATTACCCCATCCCCTAGTGAGAAGTTATACTGCTCCCCCTCCTGTTTTGACTGTGGTATCTTATGTGCCCCCCCCCCATATATATTGTTCCTAGAGTCGCCACGATGTCTGCATGTGTGTCAATGTGTATCTGTGTGTGACTGTGTTTGTGTGTATATGTATCTGCATGTGTGTATGTCCGTGTATGTGTATATGTGCAGACATCTAAAAATCTCGCCAACACTACACACAAATACACTCATGCATTTCAACGTCAACACTACATACACACCCCACCATTATATATAACCATACCACTGCATTCAAATACCACACAACACACAAATGCATGCTTGCATTCAAACGCCAACACTACATACAAACACACCGCTACATTCACTCACATATACTCCATACAAAAACATGCATACATTCAAACACACAAACACTGCTTAGTGCTAAATACATAAAAAAAAAATTGGTTGTTTTTATATTTAAATTTGAGGGGGGGGGGGGGCAAAAATAGGACCCGCCCCGGGTGCCAAATGCTCTAGGTACGCCCCTGCCGAAGCTGCCCCTATTCTAAATGAAAGACCCGAGACATGGATACAACCCAATCTTAGGAGTAGTGTTCTGATGTAAAAGATGAATTTAGCCGTAGTCAGAGGGATTCAGTGAGAGTAGTGGTGAAATGTGTGTGGCATGACTAAGTGTGGGTAAGTAAGAGTCAAGTATTTTAACTGGGCACTAGTTCTAGGTGGGATAAAGTGGTATAGCGGATGGATGAGTAGTTTGGTTCGTTTTAGAGGTTTGTAGAGAAAGTATATAGTGTTCATGATTTTTAGCGATATCCAATATTTTTAAGGTGGTCTCAAACAAACATAAAATGCTATATAAAATTTGTGGGAATATCGAATAGTCGTGTACAGTAAATCAGAGAGGGCTCAGAATATCGAACCATCGATCGGTAACCTGGATGAAGTAGGGGGTCTATCTGTTTTATTAAATACGCGGTAATATGCTTTTAATGGGATAGGACGTTAGGAAAGGTGTGTGATTGGGATAAGTGGTTGTGGCTGTATTTACCTTATCCTGGGACCGACCTGGCTCCTAAGCTTGAGCCGCGTGTGGCTGGTTCACTCCTGCCTCCACACGAGCCGCATGCGGCTTGATCTCCTCTTCTGACTTAGCCCCGTGCACTGACCGCAGTGATCGGTCACGTGGCCCGCCTGGCACTAGGAGCACGGCTCGAGTCACAAGCTCGCTCTTAAAGGGGCAGTGGGAGCCAAAAGTTGATTCAAGCTCCCATTGGCCCACGTCATTCCAGCACCCCCACACACGAACGTTTTGGGGGCACAATAGCTTGCATTTAAAAAAAAAACCTTTTTTGACTGTGAAATAATAGCAGTCAGTTTCCTTCACACGTGTGCATTTCAGGGCCTGCCAGGGCACAGTGTCACACCAGTGCAACTCATATCTGGTGTAACAGTAGTGTACATTTAAAAAAAAAAAAAAATACAGGGGGCTTGTTGTCCTCTTTCGGGGACCCTTGGTGTTGTACGTGGCTGGGTGGAGGAAGAGGCCTTCAATGACATCAGTGAGGACAAGGAACGGGACATGGCTAGCTTGGTATCCAACCTTGTGCAAATGGACTGTTTGCGGTTGTTTGCGGTGCGTTAAACGGGGAGTTTGGTCTGTCACTGTGAAGCGGGCGTACCCCTTACACTACCTGATCGATACAACATCATACCTGATGTTTTAAAGCACGTTATTCCAAACAATTTAGGAATGTTAGGTGATTTATGCCCTTTATGGATTAAAATCAGACTCTGCATCAACTATGTAATTTTCAATGGGAGTTTTGCCATGGATCCCCCTCCGGCATGCCACAGTCCAGGTGTTAATCCCCTTGAAACAACTTTTCCATCACTATTGGCCAGAAAGAGTCCCTGTGGGTTTTAAAATTCTCCTGCCTATTGAAGTCTATGGCGGTTCGTCGGGTTCGCCCGTTCGCGAACATTTGCAGAAGTTCGCGTTCGCCGTTCGCGAACGGAAAATTTTATATTCACGACATCACTACTGCTAATACCTCTCCCTATACAACCAAGCATTCTGCTGGCATTTCCTGCTGCTCTATTACATTGTCTGCCTACCTTTAAGTCATCAGAAATAATTACCCCTAAATCCCTTTCCTCAGATGTTGAGGTTAGGACTCTATCAAATATTCTGTACTCTGCCCTTGGGTTTTTTACGTCCAAGATGCATTATCTTGCACTTATCCACATTAAATGTCAGTTGCCACAACTCTGACCATTTTTCTAGTTTACATAAATCATTTGCCATTTGGCTTATCCCTCCTGGAACATCAACCCTGTTACATATATTAGTATCATTAGCAAAAAGACATACCTTACCATCAAGACCTTCTGCAATATCACTAATAAAAATATTAAAGAGAATTGTAGATAAATATTTGATAATCTTGTCCAAAATATTTAAATTGAGTCTTTAGTTGTCAAAATTAGACTATGATCAAGATTGAGAGTTATGTATAACCAAGTCTAGAAGTATATTTTTTCTGGATACTGAAATACAGGGACTTGTAGTGCAATGCCTATCACATTGGGGTTTAGGAGATTACATTATTTCTAGGGATCCTTTAGCGATACAAACGTTATTAACATTACACCACTATTCCGTGTCATTTTCTTACTCATTACTCCAGGGCTCCTATTTTCTATATTGAAGTCTGTAATATTAAGCTCTTCACATTTATTCTGTACAGGAATAGAGAACGTGTGTTCTAACTTCCACTAATGGTGATTATCTCCTCTACCAAACTATTAAGCTGTGATTTAGTATCCTTAGAACTTATATAAGCAGGTGCTCCGGGTGTTATTCAAAAAGGAGTGATTTCCTTAGATATAACTCTCAACTTGTTTCCACACACATTATTATTATTATTATTATTATTTTATTATTATTATTATTATTTTATTTTATTATTTATATAGTGCCAGCAAATTCAATAGCGCTGTACAATGGGTGGACTAACAGACACATAATTGTAACCAGACAAATGGACGCACAGGAACAGAGGGGTTGAGGGCCCTGCTCAACGAGCTCACATGATATCTGGTGAATTACTACACTTTGTTAAGCAATCAGTAACTACTTATTTTAACATGATATATAAATCTTTATTTTTATTTTTGATCTCTTTTCTCAACTATGGGTTACTCCCACTTTTCCTATTGTAGCACCTATGTAGATATATAATCTAATGGTAGATCTCAGATATCACGGGCACAGCCCTCTTTACCTTGTGTATCGGTCTGTGTGTTTACTGTAGTTTCTTTTTCCCCAATTGTCAAGTGCTGTAAAATGTGTTGGTGCTTTCTAAATGCCAGTAATAATTAGAATACTTATAATGTGTAAGGCTAATTGAATGCATGACGCAGAAAACTATGATTGTAATATCACCTTTAATCTACTTCTCTTGAGAACAAATGGGTCAACATTCTACATGTGGACTATTTTTAGAAGGAGGTAAATAATATACCTGATCCAAAACAACGCAAAGAGCACTATTTAACTGTGTAGCATGAAAATAAATACTTTGGAAGACAAAAGAACATCTCACGTGACATCTCAAAGATTTGCTTGAGAATTGTCCCTCTATAAATATGTTGTTTTAAGGAAGGGCTCTTGTGGTTTGTCATGTTTATTTAGGTTAGATCAACAGTCCCAACTCACAAGCAGCAAACGTCATTTGAAGGATACTGGCTTTAAATATGGACAAGGTGACACGGCGTGTAAGGGATTCTTAGTCCGTTTGGCCCATTTTGACTTTTATGTTAGTAGTCTATAAAAATGGACATCGGGAGAAACAAAAGTGCCGGCAAATATTTTGAAAGCCAAGGCATGCATTAAATATATAACAATATTTATTCTATTAGCAATAATGTGCTTGTTACTTAGTATGAGGAGGTCGGCATGCTCAGCTATTCAGAAAGATAGAAAGATATAGTTTGTATGTTTAGCTATCGGATCAAAAGTGTCTACTGGGCAAAATAAGTAAATACAGCATTTTACTCTCTTAACTCATGTTTAAGGGACATTTGTTTAAATTTCTTTGCGTATACATAACAAACATTTTTGCTTTGGGACCTAGGACGAGGATTGTATGTAACACCATTCTGGTAGTGAAAGGGTTAACCAAAGAAATAGTGTATATCAAGCCTGCCCCAGCACTTAAGGGGTGTATTTCTTTGACAGGGCACATTCTCCCTATGGCCCTAACAACATTAACAGTTTGAAGGAATTATGGAAATCAATTGATTGGTTCGTATACAAAGCCAAAATGAAGATGTTAACGATTCTGGAATTATTTTCACGTGTTGCGGAATCCTGCGTGTTGTTATAAGGATAAAATATACATATAGGTTCCAACTCCATCGGATCGCCAAGGTGCCAACCGTTTCGATAATAATTGATTTCCCCCTGACTCATTCATCCAGTATTATAAACCACCAGGTCTGTCTGAGTGCTCTTTCTGATTCTTTCACACCTCCAGTTCTCAGATTTCTCCTTGGATCATATCATATCAATAACATCCTTAAAGGGACACTATGCTCACAAAAACAACTTTAGCTTAATGCAGTTATGGAGTATAGATCATGCCCCTGCAGTCTCACTACTCCAGTCTCTGCCATTTATGGGTTAAATCACTTCTTTATGCAGACTGCAGTAGCATGATCTATACAAAACTGCTTCATTAAGCTCGAGTTGTTTTGGTGATTTTAGTGTCCCTTTTAATATTCAGTTTACCTATTCTCTATTGTGAGTAAATGTTCAATCTAATAACAATCTTGTTCAACAAAACCAATTACATTCTATCTGTCAAGTAGCCTTTTGTGTGAACCTGTACTATAAGCCTTAGCGGTATCCAAGTAGAACATCCATTGCAGAACTGTACCTTCTACACCCTCCTTCATAAAATGAAATTAGTTTCACCTGACTTGATGTCTTTCATGAAATCATGTTGCTTCATACTAATACCAATGCTGTTCAAACTGATTTATGGAATCTTCTCCCTTAATACCCTTTCACACAATTTCCCACCCAAGTTCACAGGTCTATATTTTCTGGATTGAGATTGTAATCCCTTTTTAAATATGGTCACCACATCTGCTTTCTGCAATCTCTTGGTTCAATTCCTGAAACGAATCCTGGATGATTAAAAGCAGTAGTTTGGCTATTTCTGCACTAAGCTCCTTAAGTACCTATGGATGAACATACTTTAGCCCGGGGCTTTGCTTACATTAAGTTGCTTTAGTTTCTTTCCAACTTTATCCCGTGTCATCCAATCACGTTTGCCATAATGCTTTTCTAACAATTATTTCCATTCCCACACCAATTGGTCTTCTCTTGCTATATGCTATAGAAAGTAGAAATAAAAGGAGTATTTACGCTTCCTATCTTGTTCTTAAAAAGAACCTCCAGAAACCATATCAACTTCGTCGGAATTAAGTTTTTATGGTGCGTGAAAGTCCCCTGACACTGACTTACCTCAAAGGGTTAAAAAATTGCTTAACCTCAAAGTCATGAATCCAGCAACCGTTAGTTCTTACCATGCACATCTGCAGCAGAGTGGGAGCTACTGGTGGGCTTTGTAGCTCCCCATTTACAAAACGGAGTTAGAAAAATACATTAATTTCTCACTCTTTTGTGAATGTTGAGCGACGGACTGGTTGGGAGCATCAACTGATGCTCGCAGTTTGATTCTTCATGTTTCAAACAGATTTCAGCAGATTTGCTTAAGAAGAGCTAACGGGCACCTGATCCAAAACTTCGGGGTTAAACCACCATTCATTAACGATTTAACCCATTCAGGTAAGCAGGCGTCTAAGGACCTCATCCCACCATAACTTCATTCCAATGAGGTATTTATGGTGTGCAGAGTGTTCCTTTAACCTTATCAGCTAGTACCCTATCCCATTTACCAACATATTAATTTTGATATTGTTTTGAATGAATGTAATTAAACAAGATTTTCAGGGAGGTTCTCTATTTTTCCATTGTTAATCACATAGTTACAAAGCTGAAAAGAGACTTGTGTCCATCAATTTCAGCCTTCCTCACATAATCACGTATTCATATTATAGTTTACTCCATCGGATAGCTCTTTTTAGAAGCTCCGTTGGCATCTATATATTTTATATAAAATACAGTCCCCTATTCTGAAATTAATGATTTAAATTCCATTTCCTTATAATTTATTTCAGACTGATCTTTCTACAAAGTAGGAAAAAGTTCATAATCCTGACTTTAAAACAAAAAAAAAATTAAAATGCACACACGTGTTAATATTTTTTTTTTATTTGTCCTTTGGATCCGTGATGAAAGCACAAAATTTTACAGCTGGAAGAAACGTCATGCCACGAAATTGCATAGAATTGTTACCCCAAATAAGAAATTGTGAACCATAAACAAATTTGAAATAAACAACCTAATTTTATATATATAGCTTTTTTTTTTCCTATGCCATTGACATACAAATCACAGTCCAATAATCACTGACAATATTAATACCATGTTCAACTATAACATTCATTTTTTTTCAGAGTTTTTCACAACGTCCCTTTAGTATGTAAGGTTCAAGAAACTAAACAGGAAATACTTTAAATTCAAAATGGCCGGCATTTGTTGAGATAGTTATTTAAAATTCTAGCCTGTGAAAATCAAACTACTCTCAGTAGTTACATATATCCAATGTATACAATCTAGAATACTCATTGTATATGCGTCGATGTATACAATAGAAATATTCACCATACAAAGTTTCACACATTCAACACATAACAAGGCAAACACAGAAAAGGCACAAGACTAAAACATGAGAAAGACCCCTTTTTTTCTTGTAATTGTTTAAAATCTAGTTCAAGTAATATTAAGATTTGCACTCATATCTGTATCACGGTTTATAGTTAAAACAATGCAAGATGTTGTATAACACTCTACATTACAACTGCAAAAAAGTGACAATGTCATAGATAAAGTATAAAAATGTATATACAATAAAGGAATAAAACAACTTTTCTTTTTTTTTAAATGAGTGTCGTCGATATACAGTTCTCTTCTAACTTCATACTTCGTTTTTAGAAATAAATTGTAAGTTGATATTTGAAACCGCCATTAAATAACACACAGTTCTTCAGAATTGGAAACATTAACAGATATAACTTCAAATAAAGACATTGTTTATTTAAATAGAGTTATAAAATGTAGTATTTCAGGCCTTGTGCACCATGTAGAAAGTGAACAAATACATTTTCGCATAAATGTTGACTTTTCGTTGTGATATTGAAATATACTAATGCCACAAATATAAGTGCCTTAATATAATACAAATAAAAATAATATAAGGAAAATTCTTCTCTCAATATAACTACGGACAGTAGAGAATACTGCAAAAATATGTTGTTCTTTAGTACGGGAGAGTACTAGCATTTTTATGTAAAATAAATAAAGCAGTTCATGCAAATTATTAGAGAATTCTGGGCTCACCTGACTTTTTTTTTTTTTTTTTTTTTTAGAGAATTATATATTATATGAAATAAAATACACAAATGTGCACAAACTAAAATAATGACTTATATTTCCCCAGAGTTCCAGAATTCCACCAACCTTTCTGTCTATTGCGCAATGGAAATGGTGACAAAAATGGCTCGTCCAATGATGCTTCTTATTCATTAGAGAATGTGACAATCACTTCGTATGCAGAATGTGCCACGTGCCTGCTGACACGAGTGTTCTAACGGAGTTCAGTACTTGGTATATTATATTTGCAAGATTTTCTTTTTCTCTTCTGCAACTTAATCATTGCTAATGTTTTACTTATTTTATATTTTTCAGCACCTGTATAACATCAAGCACGTATAGTAAAGGCTCCATGTTAGTGGACAAACAATCCAATAAAAATAACAATCTGATTCATTACCTACTTTCCCGCATGCTATCCAGAAACACCTCCAAAAATCACACTAAAAAAATAAATAAATAAAAGCGAAACACAGAATTTGGTTATGACCTCCATAAATAGCTCAAACATATAATTATGATAATTATTTTGCTTTCTACGTCATCTATTTTTTCTGCAACTGTTATAGTGATCCAAGACTTAGATATAATCTTTGTAACTGAAAACATTATAGACATTCCAAATACAGTAAGTGTGGGTGGCTTGAGAATTTACCTATTAAACAGCTTGTTCTAATTTGTTTACCGTAGCTTATATTCATCATGAAAGGTTCTTCGTTCAGTGAGTATGCTCCCAAACCAATTGATTTGAAATAAAATAACATTAAGTGCGTATTTAGCTAACGAAACAAAACTTCCAGATGCTGTAAAACTGAATACTTTATTAGTGGCAATTTGGGTGTAATTAACTAAAGTAGGAATCATGAAAAACCAACAATGGAATTGCAAATATTAGTATAGAAGAGCTGATTTGAAAAAAAAAAAATAATAATAATCCTGAACTGGCAAAGTTTTGCATTTTGTCTTTCTTAGCCCAAATTTTGCAATTCCTTTGACATTCCTCCACAATTCTCAGTTGTGTGAATAAACACAGTTTCGTTTTTTTTTTTGTCTATTTCACTATTACACGACAGATGTTTTTATTATTGCTGATTTTATAAGCAGTTGATGCGACAATAAATGAAACCAGCTTAATATCATAAAATACAGCTTATTGTATAGTCATTGATTGAATAGCTTATGTACAAGAATACATCAAAGTTATTGTGTCAAATATCAGGAAAAGTAGTTTTTTTTCACTATTTAAAGCAACATGACACTCAAATTATATTGTAGACAAGTTCTAGATAAGGCATAGGCAACCTTCGGCACTCCAGATGTTTTGGACTACATCTCCCATGATGCTTTGCCAGCATTATTGGTGTAAGAGCATTATGGGGGATGTAGTCCACAACATCCGGAGTGCAGAAGGTTGCCTATCCCTGTTTTAGATAATTTGTTAATGGAGGGCTGACGTGGAGCAACTTGACAATGGCTCGCCAGGGTCTCACAGCATGTGTCTTCTGCTGATGAACAGCAAGCCCACAGGCTCAACGTTTCCAGCCCTACCTTGCATTGGATGTTTACAACAAAATATTGTTTTGAGGATCATATAAAAAATGACGTAAACCATGTTTATATGTGTCTATATGAACCAAATGCCTGGCACGCAATTCTTTTTCAATGCCTTGGTGCTTCAGAGACTACAGATATAACCAGAGATATAATATATATCTACATATTCAGGTATGTACACAGCATTCATGCACCCAATTTTATAAAAAAAACAAAAACAACCCACCCCCCAAAAAACAAAGTACAATTCAAATTGATCTGCATTAAAACACTCAAAAAAAGTAAAGAATTAAGTATTACGTGCTAGTGCGAATGCCTTTTAAAATTCCTGTATGTTGTATTAACTAATTTGTATGTTTGGCCATAATTTACTTAACCCCTTAAGGACACATGACATGTGTGACATGTCATGATTCCCTTTTATTCCAGAAGTTTGGTCCTTAAGGGGTTAAAGGGACTCTCCAGTGCCAGGAAAACATATCCATTTTCCTGGCACTGCAGCAGTGCCCCTCTCCATTCCACCCCCATCCCATGTTGCTGAAGGGGTAAAAACCCCTTCAGCGACTTACCTGAAACCAGCGGCAATGTCCCTCTGCGCTTGGCCAGGCTACGCTCACGCTTTTCCCTCGCTGACGTCCGCTGGCCTGAGATTCCTAATGGGCATGCGCGGCAATGGCCGCTCGCGCACATTAGACTTCCCCATAGTCAAGCATTATTCAATGCTTTTCTATGGAGATTCCGGGGGCACTGGAGATCCTCATACATAGCGTGAGGACGTCCAGCGTCGTTTAGACAACCAAAAGTCACCTAAGAAGCCACTAGAGGAGGACTTAACCCTGCAAGGTAATTATTGCAGTTTATAAAAACTGCAATAATTACACTTGCATGGTTAAGGGTGATGAGAGTTGGCACCCAGACCACTTCAATGAGCTGAAGTGGTCTGGGTGCCTCCAGTGTCCCTTTAAGACATACTGGGAAAAATGAATTTGGAGAATTTACATTTTCAATAACTTTATTGGTTTTCTCCATTAGTCTCAGTTTAGTGAATAGACTACTTTAACTCTGCGTGATACGAGCATAAATACACTGTTTAGTTGCTTTACTATACTACATTTTCACTATGATGAGTCATTGGTTTTGACCTGAATTTTTATTGAAAAAAAGTCTCCAAGGTCTATCACTTGCGCAGGAAATTGAGAAATCCAACACTCCAATTTTTCGTAGATGAAAATACCCAGAAATTTTAAACACACCCATATATAAAGGTTGACAGAATCACAAACATGTATTAGAAAGAGGCCCAGTGAAAAATAGAGTCAAATAAATTATTGTTACAATATTATCAATGCTTCAACATCGGCTAATGGACCCCAATCTAACATAAAAAAAGATGTAGAATAAAAGACATTTACAAAAGTGATTGACTTAAATGCCTACAGCCAGGTTGTATCACCTTGGTCCAAAATATTGTATTTTAATATTGCAATGCTTCGTCTGCATGACGGAGACCTAGCCACACTGTTATTTAACTAAATGCTTTGTGCTTCAACAGAATTGCTGCAACAACTGACCAATATGTTGAGTTCAGCTTTAACTGTTTCAAATGTAATGGAAACAACAAAAAGACTTGAAATCAGTCTTTATTACTAAACATTTTATCTAATTTGTAACATTTCTGGGGCTCTTTTTGCTTGTGCATCTATTTTCCATTTTTTAAAAAAAAAACATTTTACAATTTGATACATGGCTCCTAAATCGAATTAGTCAATTTTGTTTTGTAATATCCACAAATGCCATGTGATCTAATAATCCCTTCAATGTACAGTATGGCTTATATTACCTCTGTATCCCCTGGGAAATTCTCATTACATTAAACAAATTTAGTTTAAAACATATAAATAATGTAAATAAAGAACCTGCAATATTGACAAAACAAAAACAAAAAGAGACAAAACAGCATGGTTTCAACAATAGTCTATATATTAATATAAAATATGAAGTTTAAAACCAGAAATATACTCCAAGTATGCCATTAAAACCACCTCTTATGATTTTAAGGTTCAGTCACCCAAATGGGGTGAAATCGTCCAACTATACATTTCTTTTCTGTAGTAAATTTGCATTAACTTGCAATGAGTATGGAAACATACAGATATATGTTATAACTGGTAATAGTCAATAATACTCACTGAATAAAAATGAGAATTATGTTCTCATCGAATAGAAGTTGCTCGGTATGTTTCCTTATGTTTCAAATAATTACTTTCAGCAATTTTATTTATAACAACTTTTAAGTTCATTATAATACCTAAGAGTAACATATTTTAATCCTGCAATATGTATACGTATATTATATTTATACAATGTTTTAATTCAAAACCAAAACCTATTTCAACATACAATACAACACTAATGCCATAGGGGGTGGGAAAAAAAACAAGAATTTTTTTAATTTCTTCTAAAAAAAAAAGATTTTAAACTGATCTGCAGATCGATGAGTTAAAATCCACTGTTTGACTCTTACACAATGGAAGCCATATCTCCCCCCTCCTCCCCCCCACCCATTTGCTATTGGCCGGTCCATGCGTAAAACATATGTTTGCCACAATCAAACACATGTAATACGCTCTTCTGTGGCTACATGTCTAACGAATATTTTCTATGATGATGATCGAGCATTTTATTAATCCAAAGTTTTCATTAACCCAACTTTTTTTTTTAAAGAAATTTGCAGCAGCAATTATTACAAATACATAAACTATCAAACCAGCAAGCATCCAGTGCTTGCAAAGCAAAATGTTTAAACAATTCAGTGCAAACATACAATTATGACGAAGCAGTTTAGGTGCAGTTAGGAAAAAAAAAATATTGTGCCTGTGACAGTTTTGCTGTTAAATTAGCTTAAATGCTGATGGTGCTTGGGACCCCTATTATGTAAAGCAATGGTCTGACTCATTATAAAGGTAAGCAAAGGCCTGGAAGTACCCCTTGTTATCGAATAACACAAAACAAGCATTATGCAGTGTGCATGTTAATTATTGCACAATAACTGCACCAAAAATGAAATAAAAACTGAATAGAAGAGAGTTTTTACATAGCTGTAAGTAATATGAAATTGCTTCACTTGGAAATACACACTCAAACAGAGTGCCAAGCTTCTGGCATTAAAATCTAGCCAGAGCATTTCCCCTTGTAGACAATAGTTAACAGACGACGTGTAAACAGCATGCCCTGACAGCACAAAAATCAAATAAAGTGATAAACCGTCGCCCGTTAGAGTGACGTATCAAACGCTTTCTCTGGAGTTTCGTCTTCTGTTTCTTGATCATGGTCCTGTCTTTTGTGATTCCCTGAATTCGGAGACTTGGCACTGTCGGGTGTTAAGATGGTCGTGGCAGAACTAAGCTCTCCTTCTTCCCCAAGTTTTCCTTTCATTGTCTCTTGGACAAACTCCTGAATTTCCATAGGGAGCCGTTTGAACTTGTCTTGGTATTCCTGATCTAGCTCCACCTGAAACTGAACGACAACACATCGGTCATGAGACAATACATACTTTGTCGGCCTTTGAGGTTCATTTTCTGTTTTTGGGAATATTATAGAAACTATGGAACATGCTCTATAATTAGTAAAATATCTGCCCTCAGCTAACCTCCTTTCCTCTCACACTCGGTCAAATAAATGATTAGGAATGAATAATGGTTTATTAAAAACCTAGACAGATGACCCATGGAAAGAGCTAGAAGACTGATCTATTCTAGGAATCATTAAATCATAAGCAAGCAATGTATATTTTAAGGAATAAATGAATAGTTACATTTATTTTACTTAGAGAGAGAGACTGCACACATAACAGTGAATGGTATATTTTATGAAAATAATATCATCATAAGGTTCTAAATTTATTATAATAAATGATGAGACTAAAGTTTAAGTGGTTTATAAATGTATCCAGAACCCCCAGGATGAAGTTATGGTTATGGTAGTGTAGGGCTTAAAGGGACACTCCAGGCACCCAGATCACTTCTGCTCATTGGAGTGGTCTGGGTGCCAACTCCCACTACCCTTAACCCTGCAAGTGTAATTATTGCAGTTTTCATAAACTGCAATAATTACATTGCAGGGTTAACTCCACCTCTAGTGGCTGTCTACTAGACAGCCACTAGAGTTCACTTCCTAGTTTCTAGCACAGGAAACCTGTGCTAGAGCGTCACTGGATGTCCTCATGCTGTGTGAGGACCTCCAGCGTCGCTCAAAACCCCATAGGAAAGCATTGAAATTATTTTTCAATGCTTTCCTATGGGGAGACGTAATGCGCATGCGCGGCATTTCCGCGCATGCGCATTAGGTCTCCTCGGCCGGTGGGCGAGATCAGTCTCGCCCACCGGCCGACGCAATCACAAGGAGGAGCGTCGCGGAGGAAGAGACAGCGGCGAGGGACACCCCTTCAGTAACCGGGGATTGGGGGGTGGGAGGGAGAGGGACCCTCCAGTGCCAGAAAAATGGATCGTTTTTCTGGCACTGGAGTTTCCCTTTAAGAGTTATGGGTAATTTACATGTTAGGGTAGAGTAGGGGTTAGTGTGGATTAGGGATTAATGGAAGGTGTTTACTGTTAGGACAGCACTAGGATATATATGTACCAGTGCTAGTGGGAGTTACATTTATTAGGGGGCAGCTATTTCAGTTATCACCATTAAAATGCTGCTTGGAGTAGTAAGTCTTTATTATGCAGTTTGATTAATATTGTGCAACTTCTATTTTCCCGGCTCTGCTATCACAAGCGCAAGGGGAGCTGAATTAAGGGTATACCACCATCGGTTGGCTGTCACCAGCATGCTGTGTGTGCTGATAATAAATGTCAAACATGCACATAATTAACATTAGTCACCTGGAACTCTTGTTGGCTGATGCCCCAAATGATGCTGCCAGAGGCAAAGTTACACCTCCGGCAAGAGAGGGATTAAACTCTCTATTTGCAATATTTCACAGAATCCAGACACTAGGACCACTGAAAATTACTGAAGTGGTTATGGTGCTCGGAGTATCTCTTTAACAATGTCCTGCTAGTTGATATATAGTTTTATTTTATTTGGGTCACTGCTCAGGTTAGGATATAAACAGAGCAATGCCTCAATTTGTACTACTTTTTCTAAATCTCTCTGCTGACCTGAAGCTAAATATTAACAAAAGAGTTGTGGTGAAATAGAGATAGAATACCCAACTAATTTATATTTTAAATCAATTGGCATGCTACATCCATCCTAAAGTATTCAGATGCTCATACAAAGTAACAATGACATGCTGGGACAGTCACTCATCCTCTACGGACTTTTTTTGGTAATTGCCCCGTTGATGCGAAGGAGTTAAAAAATCGTTTTCTAGATTTATTTTACTTGCTACTATATACTATACCTAATTTCCCACAAGAATAGCATGCAAAGTATCCAAACAGTCACATGAAGCATTGTTGTGTAACTGATATGTAGACCACATTTGGTAAAAGAATATACAATGTTTGCATGAATGAAAAATTTGGAACACTAATGTTAAACATGCACAATGCTTTGTTCTGTGTGAGTTACATTAATAGATGCTTACATTTATTGCATAGAACGATTATGAAAGGAAAAAACAACAAAATCATTAGGCACGCTTGCGGTATGCTCTGGGCACTGAAACTGCGCTCTCTTCATTATTCACCCTCAGTGGGCTGTCCTGGATAATTGACAGGTAGACTGGCATGCATTGATGCCAGGCTGACCTACAAATCCTTTGGGGTTCCACTACCTTTTCTGGGCAAACACCCTTTGGGTGACACTAGTGACAAGATACGCATCACTGTTTCACCTATTTTACCCTGCCCACCAGCATCTTGCTTCAGGAGATGCCAATGTTTGGGGGTATGTAACAGCTAAAATGTAGTAGCCTTACCTACATTCAAGTTGGATTCACAGACATAACACATAATATTTATGTTATTATATTTAGGTACAAAAATATTTAGGTACAAAAATCTACAATAATAAATAGGCCTACATGACATGGGTTGTTTTGTGCCACGAAGACGATAGCAATTGTTATATTTTTGTCGTCATTTCTGTCCCTTAGTGCTCAAATATGTATTTTGCAATATTTTTAAAGGACACTTATAGCTTTCATTTTACTATACATAAGTATCTGACTTCTCACTAACCACTGGAAATTTTAAATAAAAAAAAAAACATTTTATATGTATGTGTCAGATTAATATATTTCACATTCTGCCTATT